>NC_068429.1:21658016-21958016 GCF_023373465.1 Oncorhynchus keta
GCATATTTATTATTTTTATTTTATTTTTGCTCAGAGACCCCTAGACACCTGTTCCCGAGGTTGTAATGACAGTTGTCCCCTTAGGGAACAGAGAGGGAAGTGGCTCTGGCCTAGGGACCAGTCTGTTCTCTTTAAACGGAAACATTTTGCCTGGTTTCTGATTCTCCTCCTCTCCAAAGTGTACACTCTTTCACCACCCAAGGATTTAGAGAAATTGGATTTGTGTACTCTATGCTCGATACTCAGCCTAGACCTCTATAGCTCAATTGGTAGAGCATGGTGCTTGCAACACCAGGAGATTAGGTTTGATTCCAGGGACCATCCATTTGTAAAACATGCATGCACACATGACTTGTAAGTTGCTTTGTTTAAAAATGTCTGCTTAATGGGATATATTATTAGAACAATCAAATGCTTTTTAAATACATGAGGGGAATGAAAGAGAGCGCACTTTGGGGAGAACGAGGGAGGGTCTGAATTGGCCTTCTGTGCCTCATCATCCTTTCAACCTTCAATTGTGTTTACTTATCATTGAGAAGAAACCTGAATATACACATCCTCTGTCGTCACTTCATTGAAAAAGTTCACCATTATCGGTAAATACTCAACTATAAAATCTCAACGGTTGGTAGCGGAAATTCCTCGATACGAATCAGAGAGCTTAGCTCAAATGATGATTTGCACATGTTGAATTTGCACAATCACCAGACGAGATGGTGAGATAGCGCTGCAGTGTATAGCAGTTACCCGTTATTTTGTGTGTTTTTTTACAGTGTTTTGTACATAATGTCTCCGCCATAATTTCCTATGATATACATCTTGCTGGTTTTTCCATGAATCATCAAGCCTGGACTGCAGCCTTGGGTAGGAGAGGTGTGTCTCTTTGTTAACAACAGCTGGTCAGTGACCTCTAATGTTAAGAAATTATCAAGTTTTTGCTCGCCTAATATTTACCAAGAGAGTATTCATCTATACTTTTCATAGCTGTCAATTTACCATCACAATCCGATGCTGGCACTAAGACCGCACTTAACGAGATGTATAAGGCCATAAGCAAACAAGAAAATGCACATCCAGAGGCGGCGCTTCTTGTGGCCGGTGATTTTAATGCTGGGAAACTGAAATCCATTTTACCTCATTTTTTACCAGCATGTCACCTGTGCCGCTATAGGCAACAAAACTCTAGGGCACCCTCACTCCACACACAGACGCATACAAAACTCTAGGGCACCCTCACTCCACACACAGACGCATACAAAACTCTAGGGCACCCTCACTCCACACACAGACGCATACAAAACTCTAGGGCACCCTCACTCCACACACAGACGCATACAAAACTCTAGGGCACCCTCACTCCACACACAGAGACGCATACAAAACTCTAGGGCACCCTCACTCCACACACAGACGCATACAAAACTCTAGGGCACCCTCACTCCACACCACACAAAACAGAGACGCATACAAAACTCTAGGGCACCCTCACTCCACACACAGAGACGCATACAAAAAACCCTCACTAGAGGCACAAAACTCTAGGGCACCCTCACTCCACACACAGAGATGCATACAAAACTCTAGGGCACCCTCACTCCACACACAGAGACGCATACAAAACTCTAGGGCACCCTCACTCCACACACAGAGACGCATACAAAACTCTAGGGCACCCTCACTCCACACACAGAGACGCATACAAAACTCTAGGGCACCCTCACTCCACACACAGAGACGCATACAAAACTCTAAGGCACCCTCACTCCACACACAGAGACGCATACAAAACTCTAGGGCACCCTCACTCCACACACAGAGACGCATACAAAACTCTAGGGCACCCTCACTCCACACACAGAGACGCATACAAAACTCTAGGGCAGCTTCACTCCACACAGAGACGCATACAAAACTCTAGGGCAGCTTCACTCCACACACGGAGATGTATACAAAACTCTAGGTCTCCTTCACTCCACCAGTGAAGAGCTCAATACGGAACTGGTCCGATAAAGCGGATACTAAGTTACAGGACTGTTTCACTAGCACAGACTGGAATATGTTCCGGGATTCATCCGATGGCATTGAGGAGTACACCACATCATTAACCAACTTCTTTAATAAGTGCATCGACGACGTCGTCCCCATACTGATAGTACGTACATATCCCAACTAGGAGCCATGGATTACAGGCAACATCCACATTGAGCTAAAGGCTATAGCCATGGGCAGATTGTCCATTTGGCAATTCTGGCAAATGCCAGAAGGACCATCTTTTATTGGGGTGGGCTGGTCAAAATAGACAAAAAACGTTTTTTTAATCATTATTTTAAAATAAATAAAAAACTAACATGGACAGCTTTTAATTCATCTCTGTTGTCATAATAATCTATATTGAGTTTTTGGCTGATCAATGGGCAACGGCAGGCCCCCTTACCAAGAGGCGCCGGCCCAGTTTTCTGAGCTGAGGTGGCGCAAATTCACATTCGAAGTCAAACGCGCGCCATCGAAGAGAGTGAGACCCTCTCTGACTCTCTGTCAGTCACTCAGTCAGAACGGAAGATCATGGATCTTTTAAAAAAATAAGGTGGTGCCCGAAAAAGTTAGTGAGACCCCCAAAAAATTATTGGGGGTGTGATATTTGTGTATCTGTAATTTCTCACATATCATTAGTCATGATTCATTCAGAACTATGCGTAATCATGGTAGCATCTACATTAATGTAGATGTGTGTGTAACGGCGTTCTTCGTTTGTTGAAAGAGAGTCGGACCGAAATGCAACATGGTGGTTGCTCATGTCTTTAATGAAGAAAAACGGAACGATACATGAAATAACTAATAAATACAAAAACAACAAATGGAACGTGAAACCTATTACAGCCTATCTGGTGAAACTACACAGAGATAGGAACAATCACCCACGAAATACAAAGCGAAACCCAGGCTACCTAAATACGGTTCCCAATCAGAGACAACGAGAATCACCTGACTCTGATTGAGAACCGCCTCAGGCAGCCAACCTATGCTTACACCCCTACTCAGCCGCAATCCCAATACCTACAAAACCCCCAATACAAAACACAACATTAAACCCATGTCACACCCTGGCCTGACCAAATATATAACGAAAACACAAAACACTATGACCAAGGCGTGACAGTGTGTAGAAATATATTTACAAAAAGTGACTCCAAAATGACGTTACAGTTGAAGTCGGAAGTTTACATACACCTCAGCCAAATACATTTAAACTCAGTTTAACACAATTTCTGACATTTCATCTTAGTAAAAATTCCCTGTTTTAGGTCAGTTATGATCACCACTTTATTTTAAGAATGTGAAATGTCAGAGTAATAATAGAGATAATAGAGAGAATAATTTATTTCAGCCTTTATTTCTTTCATCACATTCCTAGTGGGTCAGAAGTTTACATACATTCGATTAGTATTTGGTAGCATTGCCTTTAAATTGTTTAACTTGGTTCAAACGTTTCGGGTAGCCCTCCACAAGCTTGCCACAATAAGTTGGGTGAATTTTTGCCCATTCCTCCTGACAGAGCTGGTGTAACTGAGTCAGGTTTGTAGGCCTCCTTGCTCGCACATGCTTTTTCAGTTCTGCCCGCAAATTTTCTATAGGATTGAGGTCAGGGCTTTGTGATGGCCTCTCCAATACCTTGACTGTGTTGTCCTTTAGCCATTTTGCCACAACTTTGGAAGTATGCTTGGGGTCATTGTCCATTTGGAAAACCCATTTGTGACCAAGCTTTAACATCCTGTCTGATGTCTTGAGATGTTGCTTCAATATATCCACATAATCACGAAAACAACACCCACCCGTAGCATGTGCTCCAGCAGGAAAATCTCACTGGTCATCCCCAAAGTAAACACCTACTTTGGCCACCTTCCCTTCAAGTTCTCTGCTGCCAATGACTGGAACGAATTGCAAAAATCACTGAAGCTGGAGACTTATATTTCCCTCACTAACTTTAAAACATCAGCTATCTGAGCAGCTAACCAATTGCTGCAGCTGTACATAGCCTCCCTTATTTACTTTTATGCTCTTTTGAACACCAGTATTTCTACTTGCACATCACCATCTGCTCATCTATCACTCCAGTGTTAATTTGCTAAATTGTTATTACTTCGCTACTAGGGCCTTTTTATTGCCTTACCTCCTCACGCCATTTGCACACACTGTATATAGACTTTCTTTTTTTCTATTGTGTTATTGACTGTACGCTTGTTTATTCCACGTGTAACTCTGCGTTGTTGTATGTGTTGCACTGCTTTTCTTTATCTTGGCCAGGTCGCAGTTGTAAATGAGAACTTGTTCTCAACTAGCTTACCTGATTAAATACAGGTGAAATAAAATAATAACAATAATAATTTTCTCTGCCATCTATTTTGTGAAGTGCACCAGTCCCTCCTGCAGCAAAGCACCCCCACAACATGATGCTGCCACCCTCGTGCTGCACGGTTGGGATGATGTTCTTCGGCTTGCAAGACTCCCCCTTTTTCCTCCACACATAATGAAGGTCATTATGGCCAAACAGTTCTATTTTTGTTTCATCAGACTAGAGGACATTTCTCCAAAAAGTATGATCTTTGTCCCCATGTGCAGTTGCAAACCGTAGTCAGGCTTTTTTTTATGGCGGTTTTGGAGCAGTGGCTTCTTCCTTGCTGAGCGGACTTTCAGGTTATGTCAATATAGGACTTGTTTTACTGTGGATATAGAAACATTTGTACCTGTTTCCTCCAGCATCTTCACAAGGTCCTTCGCTGTTGTTCTGGGATTGATTTGCACCTTTCACACCAAAGTACATTAATCTCGAGGAGACAAAACGCATCACCTTCCTGAGCGGTATGATGGCTGCGTGGTCCCATGTTGTTTATACTTGCATACTATTGTTTGTACCGATGAACGTGGTGCCTTCAGGCATTTGGAAATTGCTCCCAAGGATGAATCAGACTTGTGGAGGTCTACAATTATTTTTCTGAGGTCTTAGCTGATTTCTTTGATTTTCCCATGATGTCAAGCAAAGAGGCACTGAGTTTGAAGGTAGTCCTTGAAATACATCCACAGGTACACCTCCAATTGACTCAAATTATGTCAATTAGCCTATCAGAAGCTTCTAAAGCCATGACAACATTTTCTGGAATTTTCCAAGCTGTTTAAAGGTACAGTCAACTTAGTGTATGTAAACTTCTGACCCACTGGAATTGTGATACAGTGAATTATAAGTTAAATAATCTATCTGTGAACAATTGTTGGAAAAATGACTTCTGTCATGCACAAAGTATATGTCCTAACCGACTTGCCAAAACTATAGTTTGTTTCCAAGAAATGTGTGTAGTGGATGAAAAACGAGTTTTAATGACTCCAACCTAATTGTATGTAAACTTTCGACTTCAGCTGTATGTTATTTACTATTCATGTCTATTTGGCACAAAATAATCTGAAACAAAACCAAAACAGACATAAAAGGCATCAAACAAGTTTGTAGAGTCACAAGATGTAATCATTGCATGCTATGAATATAGGACCAAATACAAGAGAATTTGTCCCAATACCTTTGGTCCCCTAAAAGGAGGACTAAATACAAAAGTGCTGTTATTTCTAAACGGTTTACCTGATATGGAGGAAAATACCCTCAAATTATAGAGGACACTCTGCACTTTAACCTCATAGTCATTGTTTCAATTCAAATCCAAAGTGTCACTGTACCATTACTTTTGGAGATCATTGTATTCCTGCTACCGTTCCTACTTCTTTTAAAAGATATTTCTATTACATGGCTGTATCTTTTTTTATATACAGTACCAGTCCAAGTTTTGGACACACCTACTCATTCCAAGATTTTTCTTTACTATTTTCTACATTGTAGAATAATAATGAAGACAAAAACTATTAACTAAAAAAAACTATGACTTAAACTATGAAATAACACATATGGAATCATGTAGTAACCCAAAAAGTGTTATCAAATTCTTCAAAATAGCCACCCTTTGCACACGCTTGGCATTGTCTCAAGCAGCTTGATGAGGTAGTCACCTGGAATGCACTTCAATTAACAGGTGCCTTGTTAAAAGTTTCCTTCTTAATGTATTTGAGCCAATCAGTTTTGTCGTGACAAGGTAGGGTTGGTATACAGAAGATAGTCCTATTTGGCAAAAGACCAAGTCCATATTATGGAAGGACAGATCAAATAAGCAAAGGCATGAAGGTCAGTCGATGTAGAACGTTACAAGTACTTTTAAAGTTTCTTAAAGTGCAGTCGCACAAACCATCAAGCGCAATGATGACTTTTCCTCTCATGAGGACTGCCACAGGAAAGGGAGACCCAGAGTTACCTCTGCTGCAGAGGATAAGTTCATTAGAGTTAACTGCACTTCGGATTGCAGCCCAAATACGTGCTTCACAGAGTTCCAGTAGCAGACATCTCAACATCAACTGTTCAGAGGAGACTGTGTGAATCAGGCCTTCATGGTTGGCTTGCTGCAAAAAAAATACTACTAAAGGACACCAATAAGAAGGAGAGACTTGCTTGGGCCAAGAAACAAGAGCAATGGACGTTACACCGGTAAAAATCTGTCCTTTGGTCTGATGAGTCCAAATTCGCCGGGAAGAACTATTGGATCTAAGAGCGACGTCAACTTACCAACATTACGACCAGGAATACAACTTTCCCGAAGCGGATCCTTTGTTTGGACCACCACTACATTGGATCTAATCCCAGAGACTGACCCAAAACAATGTCGCCGCAAAAGAGGTAGACAGAGTGGCCTCCTTGTCAGACTTCGAAGGCGTGCACACCATCCACCGCTTTCGAGTATATTACTTGTCAATGTCCAGTCTCTAGACAACAAGGAGGACAAAATTAGGGTAAGGGTTACCTTCCAGAGAGACATCAGAGATTGTCTCACGGTTTCACGGAAACATGGCTCTCTCGGGATATGTTGTCAGAGTCGGTACAGCCACCGGGTTTCTTCATGCGTTGCGCTGACAGAAACAAACATCTCTCTGTGAAGAATAAGGGCGGGGGTGTATGCTTCATGATTAACGACTCGCGGAAGCTAGAGTAGCAGTGGTCCAGTGTATTGCCCTCAAGGACACCTACACCACCCGATGTTACAGGAAGGCCATAAAGATCATCAAGGACATCAACCACCCGAACCACTGCCTGTTCACCCCGCTATCATCCAGAAGGCGAGGTCAGTACAGGTGCATCAAAGCTGGGACCGAGAGACTGAAAAACAGCTTCTATCTCAAGGCCATCAGACTGTTAAACAGCCACCACTAACATTGAGTGGCTGCTGCCAACACACTGTCATTGACACTGACCCAACTCCAGCCACTTTAATAATGGGAATTGATGGGAAATGATGTAAATATATCACTAGCCACTTTAAACAATGCTACCTTATATAATGTTACTTACCCTACATTATTCATCTCATATGCATACGTATATACTGTACTCTACATCATCGACTGCATCCTTATGTAATACATGTATCACTAGCCACTTTAACTATGACACTTTGTTTACTTTGTCTACATACTCATCTCATATGTATATACTGTACTCGATACCATCTACTGTATGCTGCTCTGTACCATCACTCATTCATATATCCTTATGTACATATTCTTTATCCCCTTACACTGTGTATAAGACAGTAGTTTTGGAATTGTTAGTTAGATTACTTGTTGGTTATCACTGCATTGTCAGAACTAGAAGCACAAGCATTTCGCTACACTCGCATTAACATCTGCTAACCATGTGTATGTGACAAATAACATTTGATTTGATTTGATTTGCCCATGTGAGTGCTGCAATAGATATGTTGATAGAATTTAGGTGGCCTTGTTCTCAAATTTGCTTGGCTAAAATCCCCAGCTACAATAAATGCAGCCTCAGGATATTTGGTTTCCGGGTTTACATAGAGCCCAGTGATGTTCCTTGGGCCGTCGTGGAATCTGCTTGAGGGGGGAGATAATATGGTTGGCATTTGATTGTAAGAAATTCTAAGTCAGGTGAACAGAAGGACTTGAGTTCCTGTATGCTGTTATGAATACACCATGAGTCTGCCTGAGCAGAGATGAGATGGTGACTTTAAGGATTTAAAAATGATTAAGTCATAAAATAAAAGCTAAGTAATATACACAACTGAAATATTGTTTTTTTCTATAGTAATTTCCTATTCTTCTATTGATGTCTACCCAATGTAGACCTGACAAAGACAATGGAATATTTTTACACGACTGTGGTAGGCCTGATCACAGATGACGATGAGAAAGTTTATAGGGAGAAGGTCAGTGGCCTGGCAGTGTGGTGACAGGACAACAACCTCTCCCTCAACATCAGCAAGACAATGTAGCTGATCGTGGACTACAGGAAACAGAGGGCCGATCATGCCCCCATTCACATCGACAGGGCTTTAGTGGAGCGGGTCGAGAGCTTCAAGTTCCTCGCTGTTCACATCACTAAGGAATTAACATGGTCCACACACACAATCGTGAAGAAGGCGTGACAAAGCCTTTCCCCGCCAGGAGACTGAAATAATTTTTCATGGGCCCTCAGATCCTCAAAAAGTTCTACAGCTGCACCATCTTGACTGGCTGCATCATCACTTGGTATGGCAACTGCTTGGCTTCTGACCGCAAGGCGCTACAGAGTGTAGTGTGAATTGCCCAGTCCATCACTTGGACTGAGCTCCCTGCCAATCAGGACTTCAATACCAGGCGGTGTCAGGGGAAGGCCCTAAAATGTTTCTAAGACTCCAGCTACCCGAGGAATAGACTGTTTTCTCTGCTACCACACGACAAGCAGTACCGATGCAGTCTGTACTGCATCGGTACCAGAAGTATGGAAGCAACAGGACTCTAAACAGCTTCTACCCCCAAGCCATGAGACTGCTAAATAGTTAACCAAATAGCTATCTGCATTGACACTTTTTGCACTAACTCTTTTTACTCATCACATACGCTGCTGTTACTGTTTTATTATCTATCCTGTTAACAGTCACTTTACCCCTACCTGTATGTACATATCTACCTCAATGACCTTGTACCTCAGCACATGGACTCGGTACTGGTATCCTGTGTATATAGCCAAGTTATCCTTACACACTGTCTATTTATTCCTTGCGTTATTATTTTTCTCTCTGTATTGTTGAGAAGGGAATGTCAGTAAGCATTTCACTGTTAGTGTAAGGGATTTCTTCCATTGACAGAAAGGCGGACCAAAGCGCAGCGTGGTTGTTTTGATTCATGTTTTAATAAATCACTTCACATGAACAAACTAACAAAAACAAGAAACGTGAAAACCCAAAACAGCCCTATCCGGTGCAAACCACAGAGACAGGAACAATCACCCACAAACACACAGTGAAACCCAGGCTACCTAAGTATGATTCTCAATCAGAGACAACTAATGACATCTGCCTCTGATTGAGAACCATACTAGGCCGAAACGTAGAAATACCCAAATCATAGAAAAACAAACATAGACTGCCCACCCCAACTCACGCCCTGACCATACTAAATAATGACAAAACAAAGGAAATAAAGGTCAGAACGTGACAGTTAGTCAACACCTGTTGTTTACGAAGCATGTGACACATAACACTTGATTTGAATTCCAAACAAGTTCAAGTGTTGAATTGATGGAAGAAATGGGTGACAAGACACTTTTTACAAATATGTTTTCACAAAATAAAAAGGAATGATCACTACTTCATCAGAGTAGTTATTACTGTAAATGAAGAAGAGAGAATCAACTTACATCACTAATCAAAAGTATTTCAAGGACTTTACTTTCCCCTTTCCCCCTGAAAGGTGATTAACAGGAACTTAAGAATGAAAATAGCTTCAAAATGTGTTATTAATGTTATAGAATTTTGTCCAATTCAGACTATTTTATCCTATTCAGGTTTACACAGTATATGATCCTATTCAGGTTTACACAGTATATGATCCTATTCAGGTTTACACAGTATATGATCCTATTCAGGTTTACACAGTATATGATCCTATTCAGGTTTACACAGTATATGATCCTATTCAGGTTTACACAGTTTATGATCCTATTCAGGTTTACACAGTATATGATCCTATTCAGGTTTACCCACTATTTTATCCTATTCAGGTTTACCCACTATTTTATCCTATTCAGGTTTACACAGTATATGATCCTATTCAGGTTTACACAGTATATGATCCTATTCAGGTTTACCCACTATTTTATCCTATTCAGGTTTACACAGTATATGATCCTATTCAGGTTTACACAGTATATGATCCTATTCAGGCTTACCCACTATTTTATCCTATTTAGGTTTACACAGTATATGATCCTATTCAGGCTTACCCACTATTTTATCCTATTCAGGTTTACACAGTATATGATCCTATTCAGGCTTACCCACTATTTTATCCTATTCAGGCTTACCCACTATTTTATCCTATTCAGGTTTACACAGTATATGATCCTATTCAGGTTTACACAGTATATGATCCTATTCAGGTTTACACAGTATATGATCCTATTCAGGTTTACACAGTATATGATCCTATTCAGGTTTACACAGTATATGATCCTATTCAGGTTTACACAGTATATGATCCTATTCAGGCTTACCCACTATTTTATCCTATTCAGGTTTACACAGTATATGATCCTATTCAGGTTTACACAGTATATGATCCTATTCAGGTTTACACAGTATATGATCCTATTCAGGCTTACCCACTATTTTATCCTATTCAGGTTTACACAGTATATGATCCTATTCAGGCTTACCCACTATTTTATCCTATTCAGGTTTACACAGTATATGATCCTATTCAGGTTTACACAGTATATGATCCTATTCAGGCTTACCCACTATTTTATCCTATTCAGGTTTACACAGTATATGATCCTATTCAGGTTTACCCACTATTTTATCCTATTCAGGTTTACACAGTATATGATCCTATTCAGGCTTACCCACTATTTTATCCTATTCAGGCTTACCCACTATTTTATCCTATTCAGGTTTACACAGTATATGATCCTATTCAGGCTTACCCACTATTTTATCCTATTCAGGTTTACACAGTATATGATCCTATTCAGGCTTACCCACTATTTTATCCTATTCAGGTTTACACAGTATATGATCCTATTCAGGCTTACCCACTATTTTATCCTATTTAGGTTTACACAGTATATGATCCTATTCAGGCTTACCCACTATTTTATCCTATTCAGGTTTACACAGTATATGATCCTATTCAGGCTTACCCACTATTTTATCCTATTCAGGCTTACCCACTATTTTATCCTATTCAGGTTTACACAGTATATGATCCTATTCAGGCTTACACAGTATATGATCCTATTCAGGTTTACACAGTATATGATCCTATTCAGGTTTACACAGTATATGATCCTATTCAGGTTTACACAGTATATGATCCTATTCAGGTTTACACAGTATATGATCCTATTCAGGTTTACACAGTATATGATCCTATTCAGGTTTACACAGTATATGATCCTATTCAGGTTTACACAGTATATGATCCTATTCAGGCTTACCCACTATTTTATCCTATTCAGGTTTACACAGTATATGATCCTATTCAGGTTTACACAGTATATGATCCTATTCAGGTTTACACAGTATATGATCCTATTCAGGTTTACACAGTTTATGATCCTATTCAGGTTTTACACAGTATATGATCCTATTCAGGTTTACACAGTATATGATCCTATTCAGGTTTACACAGTTTATGATCCTATTCAGGTTTACACAGTATATGATCCTATTCAGGTTTACCCACTATTTTATCCTATTCAGGTTTACCCACTATTTTATCCTATTCAGGTTTACACAGTATATGATCCTATTCAGGTTTACACAGTATATGATCCTATTCAGGTTTACCCACTATTTTATCCTATTCAGGTTTACACAGTATATGATCCTATTCAGGTTTACACAGTATATGATCCTATTCAGGCTTACCCACTATTTTATCCTATTTAGGTTTACACAGTATATGATCCTATTCAGGCTTACCCACTATTTTATCCTATTCAGGTTTACACAGTATATGATCCTATTCAGGCTTACCCACTATTTTATCCTATTCAGGCTTACCCACTATTTTATCCTATTCAGGTTTACACAGTATATGATCCTATTCAGGTTTTACACAGTATATGATCCTATTCAGGTTTACACAGTATATGATCCTATTCAGGTTTACACAGTATATGATCCTATTCAGGTTTACACAGTATATGATCCTATTCAGGTTTACACAGTATATGATCCTATTCAGGCTTACCCACTATTTTATCCTATTCAGGTTTACACAGTATATGATCCTATTCAGGTTTACACAGTATATGATCCTATTCAGGTTTACACAGTATATGATCCTATTCAGGTTTACACAGTATATGATCCTATTCAGGTTTACACAGTATATGATCCTATTCAGGCTTACCCACTATTTTATCCTATTCAGGTTTACACAGTATATGATCCTATTCAGGTTTACACAGTATATGATCCTATTCAGGCTTACCCACTATTTTATCCTATTCAGGTTTACACAGTATATGATCCTATTCAGGTTTACCCACTATTTTATCCTATTCAGGTTTACACAGTATATGATCCTATTCAGGCTTACCCACTATTTTATCCTATTCAGGCTTACCCACTATTTTATCCTATTCAGGTTTACACAGTATATGATCCTATTCAGGCTTACCCACTATTTTATCCTATTCAGGTTTACACAGTATATGATCCTATTCAGGCTTACCCACTATTTTATCCTATTCAGGTTTACACAGTATATGATCCTATTCAGGCTTACCCACTATTTTATCCTATTTAGGTTTACACAGTATATGATCCTATTCAGGCTTACCCACTATTTTATCCTATTCAGGTTTACACAGTATATGATCCTATTCAGGCTTACCCACTATTTTATCCTATTCAGGCTTACCCACTATTTTATCCTATTCAGGTTTACACAGTATATGATCCTATTCAGGTTTACACAGTATATGATCCTATTCAGGTTTACACAGTATATGATCCTATTCAGGTTTACACAGTATATGATCCTATTCAGGTTTACACAGTATATGATCCTATTCAGGTTTACACAGTATATGATCCTATTCAGGTTTACACAGTATATGATCCTATTCAGGTTTACACAGTATATGATCCTATTCAGGTTTACACAGTATATGATCCTATTCAGACTTACCCACTATTTTATCCTATTCAGGTTTACACAGTATATGATCCTATTCAGGCTTACACAGTATATGATCCTATTCAGGTTTACACAGTATATGATCCTATTCAGGTTTACACAGTATATGATCCTATTCAGGTTTACACAGTATATGATCCTATTCAGGCTTACCCACTATTTTATCCTATTCAGGTTTACACAGTATATGATCCTATTCAGGTTTACACAGTATATGATCCTATTCAGGCTTACCCACTATTTTATCCTATTCAGGTTTACACAGTATATGATCCTATTCAGGTTTACACAGTATATGATCCTATTCAGGCTTACCCACTATTTTATCCTATTCAGGTTTACACAGTATATGATCCTATTCAGGTTTACACAGTATATGATCCTATTCAGGCTTACCCACTATTTTATCCTATTCAGGTTTACACAGTATATGATCCTATTCAGACTTACCCACTATTTTATCCTATTCAGGTTTACACAGTATATGATCCTATTCAGGTTTACACAGTATATGATCCTATTCAGGCTTACCCACTATTTTATCCTATTTAGGTTTACACAGTATATGATCCTATTCAGGCTTACCCACTATTTTATCCTATTCAGGTTTACACAGTATATGATCCTATTCAGGTTTACCCACTATTTTATCCTATTCAGGTTTACACAGTATATGATCCTATTCAGGTTTACACAGTATATGATCCTATTCAGGTTTACACAGTATATGATCCTATTCAGGTTTACACAGTATATGATCCTATTCAGGCTTACCCACTATTTTATCCTATTCAGGTTTACACAGTATATGATCCTATTCAGGTTTACACAGTATATGATCCTATTCAGGCTTACCCACTATTTTATCCTATTCAGGTTTACACAGTATATGATCCTATTCAGGTTTACACAGTATATGATCCTATTCAGGTTTACACAGTATATGATCCTATTCAGGTTTACACAGTATATGATCCTATTCAGGTTTACACAGTATATGATCCTATTCAGGTTTACACAGTATATGATCCTATTCAGGCTTACACAGTATTTTATCCTATTCAGGTTTACACAGTATATGATCCTATTCAGGTTTACACAGTATATGATCCTATTCAGGTTTACACAGTATTTGATCCTATTCAGGTTTACACAGTATATGATCCTATTCAGGTTTACACAGTATATGATCCTATTCAGGTTTACACAGTATATGATCCTATTCAGGTTTACACAGTATATGATCCTATTCAGGTTTACACAGTTTATGATCCTATTCAGGTTTACACAGTATATGATCCTATTCAGACTTACACAGTATATGATCCTATTCAGGTTTACACAGTATATGATCCTATTCAGGTTTACACAGTATATGATCCTATTCAGGTTTACACAGTATATGATCCTATTCAGACTTACCCACTATTTTATCCTATTCAGGTTTACACAGTATATGATCCTATTCAGGCTTACACAGTATATGATCCTATTCAGGTTTACACAGTATATGATCCTATTCAGGTTTACACAGTATATGATCCTATTCAGGCTTACCCACTATTTTATCCTATTCAGGTTTACACAGTATATGATCCTATTCAGACTTACCCACTATTTTATCCTATTCAGGCATATCTGACATCTCACTCTCACATTTGTTACAGTTTCATCAACTTGCAGTGAACACTGAGCTGTGTTTTATGGATTCATTAATTTCAGTGATTGAAGGAATGCAGAAATTTAAAAGTAAATAGTGTACAAATCTGTTCTTCTCTGACTACTCCCTTCCATCTTTGAAGAGACTGAGAACAAGAGGGTCTTTATGGTTTTACATCCACTTCAAAGACTTGGCAGGGAAGATAGCCCCACTCAAACTGTCACAATAAAACATGCACACTCACAAACCTTAAACACATCCAAACAAAAACAGAAATACACACTTATACAGCTAAAAACCACATAGAGATTCATTCACACACAATACGCAAAAACATACACATCAACGTACCCACAGGCATGCACACACACATGCACAAGCATGCACACGCACACATACACACACACGCATACACACACACACTCACACACACAAACACAAGCCTGTACACATTTACAGACGCACACATACACAAATGGAAAATTGAGTATAGACAGGCATTTTTTAACTTTGTGTTAGTGGCCCTTGGGGTTCCCCTAATACAAGTAATCTATCTACCACGGAAGGGACAAATCTGAACAATCTGAGGACAGTCATTACAGGAAAGGTGTGTGTCCTTCAACAACCAATAAGATTCTATCTGGAGGTGGGTCAGACCAGCTCAGAGAAACTGAGGTCAGCGCCTTTGTCACATGACCTGGGTAACACCAACGGGACCAACCGGTGTGGAGAACCGAGAGGGGGATTACTGTGGAAAGCTCCCTGGGGATTTAAACAATTTCTCAGACTTTCCCAGGCTCGGATTGGGGCGTTCTGAAGCATTTTCTTATTTTATAGTCTAACAGCATTTCTTCACTAATTCAATCTTCCGTGTTCGATCACTCAAGTCACGTTTGTCTTGGATCTGCATAATGTGTGCCCTGGAAACCTAATCAGGGGAACTTCATACATGTCACATTCCATTCCATGGTTTTTATGTTGTGCTGTGATGATAGAGGTATTGTAACACAACTCTTTCACTTCTAACAACTATATACAAATTGAAAACACCAATAAATAGAATAGCACTTTTAAACCATGAGGAAATGTTGGATATAACAGCTCCCAAATGCTTTGGATCGCTCCCTAACTAAATGGACACAGTTCAAACTAACTCACAGCATGTTTAAGAACTCTTGTGACATCCTTAAAACATCCCTAATTATTGGATTATAATCTAATTCTGCATCAGGGACTACACAAACATCCTTTGAGCGGAAGAATGCCGCAACAGACAAGTAGGATGCCATACTTTGTGAGTGATTGTGAGTGTGGTTGGGTTGGTTCTACACCACTGTGTTGCGATGACTCATGTGGCCTTAGCTTGGACCATTCCATCCCTCTCAAGCTGGTAAGATTCTTTAAAACCCATTTCAAAGTTTAATGGAGAGTTAGAGTCTGCTAGTCATCAGGAATAGAATAACCCCCAAAGTATTTCAACTGTAACTGTAGATTACGACACATTATGGTTGATTTTATATCGAAAGCTTCTATCACTGATGAGAATATTATAATAAGACCGTGGCTATACACAAGTTTGATGAGTAAGAAGCCTCTAATTACATTGGCTGGTCATTCATAAATTAGTAATTGCCATTCTACTGTAGCTTGTTCATAAATAGTAACACTGAGAAGATGTTGTGTTGTAATGGATGTACACTATTTGACATTATATATACCATTTAGCAGACACTTTTATTCAAAGTGACTTACGCATGCAATTTTCTTTATGTATGGGTGGTCCCGGGAATTGAACCCACTATTTCTTTATTATTTGTTATTTTACCTTTATTTAACTAGGCAAGTCAGAGAGGAGAGGTTAAGAACAAATTCTTATTTACAATGACGGCCTAGGAACAGTGGGTTAACAGCCTTGTTCTGGGGCCGAATGACAGATTTTCACCTTGTCGGCTCAGGGATTTGATCGGTTACTGGCCCAACACTCTAACCACTAGGCTACCTGCCGCCCCACTATGTTGGTGTTGCAAGTGCCATGCTCTACCAACTGAGCTACAGAGGACCACCATCAATCACTTTGCTAACACTTGACACTGTTCATTGATTTCGTCTCTAGCCATTAACTTCAGTGACAGGATGTCTTACATGAGAAAAAGAGGAAGAGGACAGGTCACTGAGCGTGTTGGAGAGGAAGTTGTTATAATGTACTGCATTTTCCTTCACATATTGTAATAATTCTCATTACTTACTCATTGCCTTCTCTGCGTGTGATAGTTTTGGTTACGTCTCTATGCCAATTTACCTTCACATCCACCCTAAAATACCAATAATCTTAAATAAATAAACTTGCCCGAATAGGATATTAGTATGTTTGTTTTATTTGTTCCTTACCAACGCACTGTCAACATCCTGACCAAGGCTGAAACAAACATCTAAATATTGTCCCTCTTGCAGCTGTTTTTTGTTAAAAACAAAATGGAACTTTATTTGATTCAAACAGAGTGTACCATACTTGCACAGTGACTAACATCCTTTGAGCATAAAGTTCACACAGTGTTATAGGCCTACGGATTGAAACGGAGAGTGAAGACAATGAAACAGATGATTATTTCCAATAACCTGGGTTCCCATTAGATATCAGCTATATGTTATATTGAGGAAAACAACGTTCCGTTAAATTCAAACATACCACAGAGAATTGCATTTTACAAATCACACCCTTGTTTCCACTCAGAAAGACAGATGTTTTTGTAAGAGAGAAGGTGCTTCGTCAGTAGGTGTCACGGTCGTCATATGGAGGAGACCAAGGCGCAGCGTGGTAAGCGTACATACTTCTTTAATAAAGAAAGAACACTGAACAAACTATACAAAACAACAAAACGAACCGTGAAGCTAATATGGCTAGTGCAGACAGGCAACTAAACATAGAATAAGAACCCACAAACTACCCAAGAAATATCGCTACCTAAATATGATCCCCAATCAGAGACAACGATAAACAGCTGCCTCTGATTGAGAACCAATCTAGTCAACCATAGACATATAAACACCTAGACATACAAAAACCCCTAGACAATACAAAACTAAACAAACCACCCTCATCACACCCTGACCTAACCAAAACATATAAAGGTCAGGGCGTGACAGTAGGCCTATAACCATGTTATTCTTCTGTTTGCAGGAAAACACCATGCAAAGCATCAAACACCTGTTATGTGTATAAATAAACAAAGAAATACAGTACACATTCAGTAGTGACATACAGGAAATCATGTGGAAACAGTGTCATACAGTACAGGAAAGGTTGCAACACTCTATAAAAGTATTTGTGCTTTATGTGGTAAAACCCAGCTTATGGGTAGCATCCCAACTAACACCCTATTCACTATGGGCCCTGGTGAAAAGTAATATAAAGGGAATAGGGTGCCATTTGGGACACAAGTCGAGATGTTTACCACTCCAGTGAACTTCCCGTTGACACTGAGTGCTGCTGCCGTTCGCTCTTTGACATTATAGATATATAGCATACAGAAACACACGTCTATATTTTGTATTTTATCACAGTATGATATAGCTTCTATTTTGACGGATGCTATGCTAATTGTGCTTAAAATAAAAAGTTGCTAATAAAAACTGGCAGTTAGATTTTCAGACAAATAGTGCTTCAGATGGGGATGTCCCATCTATCTATTGTATATCTACAATTGAGACTGAGACTGAACCAGAGTGCTGCTGGAAACTGTGTCTTCAGTTTAAACCACACAGGTTTCGATTCCGTTTCGGGAAGTACATTCAATGGTTCATCTAGAACATTTTTTCAGGGTTTTCCATAGTGTAATACATTAAATAGCTTGTTTTATTCACCTCAACTACGTAGTCATACGTCAATCAAAAAAAATCTTATTTACAATGACGTTACAATGATGTTTTACCACAGATACCAAAACTGGACATATCTGTCGATGACAATGGTTGCTTACCGTTCACACTGTAAATAGGTTTGTGTATGCTCTTTGAGACAACACAAATAATTAACTGAACTGTGACTAATTCCTCGAAACTTAAAGATGATATTTAGCATTATGTTCATTGTTTGGTTCATTGCCTACCAATGGACAGATGATCTTAGTGCTAGTGCACTTTTACATTTTTGGGAAACTCTCATATGACACTTTTACATCAGATGACATATGACTTAAATGTTAAATGTTAAATGTTATATCCTGTCAAGTCAGACGAGGTAGGGTCAGATTGACTAATAATTTGCACTTGTTTTTTCCAGAGGAAATTCAACAGATTACTAAAGGGTCACAAAAAGGATAAGAGGAGGATTATGTAAGGTAAGGTTTGAATGAAAACAGTGTAATGTTCAAGGTTTATTTTTGGTTATTTTATCCCCACTGGGGAACAACTATGCAATCTTTGAAACTTAAATCTGGCCCTCAATGTGTGTTGAACAGTCACTAGTTAAATATACAGACTCAGGTCTTATGATCTTGTTTTTCTTGCTTTGTCATGATATTGAGAAATTTGCACTCAACATTCCCCACTAATCCTTAGAAAAACCATTCCATTGTTGCCACACATAGAGTAAACACAATGTTTTGTGAAACATATCTAGACTGTGCTCTTTCCGTAATCTTTATACAGCATCCTATACCACAATATGAGCTTGAACATCATACCAAAAAGTATACATTTTATGAACAGTTGTCTTAGATGTTTCTCAATGATCAAAATCTACAGGGCTGAACTAAGGTTGACATTGTGACTCAGAAGAGGCAAACGACAACCATTATAATGAAACCTCTATACACTAACCCTTGGATGGAAATGCTTTGAATATGGGAATTTATAAATAATTTCTCATGGCACCCATACTCATTGCTCATAATAGTGAATCATGTAAGAGGTATCTAATGTTGCTGAATAGGCATGCTGTGTAGAATGAGGAAATGAGCTGCTGTCTGTACGGTACATTTACTATGTAGCTAAAGAGATAGATGATGGTGCTGCAGGACAGTTAAGGTTAATGCTGCTCACAATAATAACTCTAATGGGAATTCTACACCTACTGTGTGAGTGTGTGTGTGTGTGTGTGTGTGTGTGTGTGTGTGTGTGTGTGTGTGTGTGTGTGTGTGTGTGTGTGTGTGTGTGTGTGTGTGTGTGTGTGTGTGTGTGTGTGTGTGTGTGTGTGTGTGTGTGTGTGTGTGTGTGTGTGTGGATCCCAAGTTCAGTCCACTAATTCAAATGAAATTCAAATGAAATTCAAATGAAATCAAATTGTATTGGTCACATACACATTAACAGATGTTATTGCGGGTGTAGCTAAATGCTTGTGCTTCTAGCTCCGACAGTGCAGTAATATCTAACAAATTGCACAACATATACCCAATACACATAAATCGAAGTTGGAATTAAATAAGACAAAATACATATAGATGAGCGAACGGACTCAGAGCGGAACGGACTAAGATACAGTAGAATAGTATAGAAAACTCTAGTGGTGTGGGGGCTGTGCTTTGGCAAAGTGGGTGGGGTTATATCCTTCCTGTTTGGCCCTGTCCGGGGGTGTCCTCGGATGGGGCCACAGTGTCTCCTGACCCCTCCTGTCTCAGCCTCCAGTATTTATGCTGCAGTAGTTTATGTGTCGGGGGGCTAGGGTCAGTTTGTTATATCTGGAGTACTTCTCCTGTCCTATTCGGTGTCCTGTGTGAATCTAAGTGTGCGTTCTCTAATTCTCTCCTTCTCTCTTTCTTTCTCTCTCTCGGAGGACCTGAGCCCTAGGACCATGCCCCAGGACTACCTGACATGATGACTCCTTGCTGTCCCCAGTCCACCTGGCCATGCTGCTGCTCCAGTTTCAACTGGCCTGGGCCCTAGGACCATGTCCCAGGACTACCTGACATGATGACTCCTTGCTGTCCCCCGTCCACCTGGCCATGCTGCTGCTCCAGTTTCAACTGTTCTGCCTTACTATTATTCAACCATGCTGGTCATCTATGAACATTTGAACATCTTGGCCATGTTCTGTTATAATCTCCACCCGGCACAGCCAGAAGAGGACTGGCCACCCCACATATGCTCTGTCTAATTCTCTCTTTCTTTCTCTCTCTCGGAGGACCTGAGCCCTAGGACCGTGCCCCAGGACTACCTGACATGATGGCTCCTTGCTGTCCCCAGTCCACCTGACTGTGCTGCTGCTCCAGTTTCAACTGTTCTGCCTTATTATTATTCGACCATGCTGGTCATTTATGAACATTTGAACATCTTGGTCATGTTCTGTTATAATCTCTACCCGGCACAGCCAGAAGAGGACTGGCCACCCCACATAGCCCGGTTCCTCTCTAGTTTTCTTCCTAGGTTTTGGCCTTTCTAGGGAGTTTTTCCTAGCCACCGTGCTTTTACACCTGCATTGTTTGCTGTTTGGGGTTTTAGGCTGGGTTTCTGTACAGCACTTTGAGATATCAGCTGATGTACGAAGGGCTATATAAATAAATTTGATTTGATTTGATTTGAAAACAGTATATCCATATGAGATGAGAAATGCAAGAGTCCCTGGCGGCGTAGTGTGTTACTGATGGTAGCTCTCTGCAGGTCATTCACTAGGTCCCCCCGTGTGGTTCTGGGATTTTTGCTCACCGTTCTTGTGATCATTTTGACCCCACGGGGTGAGATCTTGCGTGGAGCCCTAGATCGAGGGAGATTATCAGTGGTCTTGTATGTCTTCCATTTCCTAATATTTGCTCTCACAGTTGATTTCTTCAAACCAAGCTGCTTACCTATTGCAGATTCAGTCTTCCCAGCCTGGTGCAGGTCTACAATTTTGTTTCTGGTGTCCTTTGACAGCTCTTTGGTCTTGGTCATAGTGGAGTTTGGAATGTGACTGTTTGAGGTTGTGGACAGGTGTCTTTTATACTGATAACAAGTTCAAACAGGTGCCATTAATACAGGTAACGAGTGGAGGACAGAGGAGCCTCTTAAAGAAGAAGTTACAGGTCTGTGAGAGCCAGACATTTTGCTTGTTTGTTGGTGACCAAATATTTATTTTCCACCATAATTTACAAATAAATAAATTTAAAATCCTACAATGTGATTTTCTGATTTTTTTCTCTCATTTTGTCTGTCATAGTTGAAGTGTACCTATGATGAAAATTACAGGCCTCTCTCATCTTTTTAAGTGGGAGAACTTGCACAATTGGTGGCTGAATAAATATTTATTGCCCCACTATATCTAGGAAAACCAAAGTTCTAAAGGCTAGACAATATAGTGTATTAGAGGTCCTACAAGAGGTTTTGTGGTGATTCCTATGTTGGCTATGTAAAGAATATTTGAGGTCTGTGGTGTGTAATGAGGAGCAACCAGATGCCGCGCTTGACACATTTATGAAATTGTATAATCCAGTTACTAATAAACATGCACCCGTTAAGAAAATTACTGTAAAAACTGTTGAATCCCCATGGATTGATAAGGAATTGAAAAATGTTAAAGTTGAGAGAGATGAGGAAAAAAGGAATGGCAAATAAGTTTGACTGCACAACCGATTGGCTACTGCAAATTGAGAAACCATGTGACTAAACAGAACAAAAAGAAGAAGAAACTATACATATGAAACAAAGATAAATGATAAAAAGAATGATAGTAAAAACCTTTGGAGCACCTTAAATAACATTTTGGGCAAAAAGGTCAACTCAGCTGCATCATTCATTGAATCAGATGGCTCATTCATCACAAAATCCACGGATATTGCGAACTACTTTAAAACCTGTTGCATCTCTCGGGGCAGAATTGTCATTTTTGGGAAAAAAACGTTCCCGTTTTAAACGGGATATTTTGTCAGGACAAGATGCTAGAATAGGCATATAATTGACGTTTCCAAAACTGTAAAGATATTGTCTGCGAGTATAACAAAACTGATGTTGCAGACGAAAGTCTGAGAAAAATCCAATCCGGAAGTGCCCCATATTTTGAAAGCGCTGCGTTCCAATGAGTCCCTATTGAGCTGTGAATGTGCCATCAACCAGCTTACGCTTTCTACGTATTCCCCAAGGTGTCTACAGCATTGTGACATAGTTTTACACATTTATATTGAAGAATACCTGTAGAGGGCAAGTGGTCACATGATGCTCCCGGAGAAAATCTCTGTAAAGTACAGAGATAGCCATTATTCCAATCGCTTCTACTGAGAAACCAATTGTCCCGGTTGATACATTATCGAATAGATATTTGAAAAACACCTTGAGGATTGATTCTAAACAACGTTTGCCATTTTTCTGTCGATATTATGGAGCTAATTTGGAATATTTTTCGTTGTTATCGTGACCGCAATTTCCGGTCGATTTCTCAGCCAAACGTGAAGAACAAACGGAGCTATCTTGCCTACAAAAATAATATTTTGGGAAAAAATGAACTTTGGCTATCTACCTGGGAGTCTCGTGAGTGAAAACATCCGAAGTTCATCAAAGGTAAACAATTTAATTTGATTGCTTTTCTGATTTTCGTGACAAGGTTTCCTGCTGCTAGCAGGGCATAATGCTATGCTAGGCTATCAATAAACTTACACAAATGCTTGTCTAGCTTTGGCTGTAAAGCATATTTTGAAAATCTGTGATGACAGGGTGATTAACAAAAGGCTAAGATGTGTTCCAATATATTTCACTTGTGATTTTCATGAATAGGAAGATTTTCTAGGAAGATTTATGTCCGTTGCGTTATGCTAATTAGTGTCAGATGATGACAACGGTCCCGT
The DNA here is from genome assembly GCF_023373465.1 of Oncorhynchus keta. Classification (NCBI taxonomy): domain Eukaryota; kingdom Metazoa; phylum Chordata; class Actinopteri; order Salmoniformes; family Salmonidae; genus Oncorhynchus; species Oncorhynchus keta. The sequence goes on from NC_068429.1 coordinate 21,681,720, forward strand.
TCACGGAATGGGGTGTCACTAGAGGTTAAGGATTTTTTAAATTGACAAGATTAGCAAATTTAGGCATGACATGCCAGCAACAAACGCCGAACCTACACATATAAGTATAACTGACCAAATTATGAAAGACCAAGCATTGTAATATTGAATTCCGTAGTGAGTGTGGAAGAGGTAAAAAAGGTATTGTTGTCTATCAACAATGACAAACCACCTGGTTCTGACAACTTGGATGGGAAATACTGAGGATGATAGCGGACGATATTGCCACTTATTTTTGCCATCTCTTCAATATACGTTTTTTTTAAAAGTGTGTGCCCTCAGGCCTGGAGGGAAGCAAAAGTCACTACCCAAGAATAGTAAAGCACCCTTTACTTGCTCAAATAGCCGACCAATCAGCCTGTTACCAACCCTTAGTAAACTTTTGAAAAAAATTATGTTTGACCAGATACAATGCTATTTTACAGGAAATTCATTAACAACAGACGTCCAACATGCTCTGCACTTACACAAATAAATGTTGATTGGCAGAGAGAAAATTATAATAAAAAGATTGTGGGAGTGGTTTTGTTAGACTTTTGATCTTTTGATCATTGCATGCTGCTGGAAAATAGTATAGCTTTACACTGCCTGCTATGTTGTGGATTGAGAGTCTAACATAACACAGAGGGTGTTTCTTAATGGTAGCCTCTCCAACATAATCCAGGTAGAATCAGGCATTCCCCAGGGCAGCTGTCTAGGCCCCTTTCTTTAAAAAATCTTTACTAATGACCTGCCACTGGTTCTGAGTAAAGTCTGTGTGTTTATGTATGCTGATGACTGAACATTATACAAGTCAGCTATTACAGCAAGTGAAATAAATGCAACACTGGTTCTCCCACGTTCAAACCCAGGCTGTGTCACAACCGGTCGTCACCTGGAGACCCATAGGGTGGAGCACAATTGGGCTAGCGTTGTCCGGGTTAGGGGAGGATTTGGCGAGGGGACTTTACTTGGCTCATCGCGCTCTTGAAATTCCTTGTGGCAGGCCGGGCGCCTGCAGCCTGACTTCGGTTGTCAGTGTTTCCTCCAACACATTGGTGCAGCTGGCTTAAGCAGTCGGGTGTTGCAGTTTGGCGGGTCATGTTTTGGGAGGACGCATGACTCGACCTTCGCCTCTCCCGAGCCCATTGGAGAGTTGCAGCAATGAGACAAACTTACAATTGGATATCACAAAATTGGGGAGAAAAAGAGGGTAAAAAAATACATTTAAAAATCACTGCAACACTTAAGAAAGAGCTGCAGTCCGTTTCAGAATGGTTAGCAAGAAATAAGTTTGTCCTAAATATTTCAAAAACTAAAAGCATTGTGTTTGGGACAAATTATTCCCTAAACCCTAAACCTCAACTAAATCTTGTAATACATCATGTGGAATTAGAGCAAGTTGAGGAGTTTGGAGTAACCCTGGATTGTAAAACTGTTATGGTCAAAACATAACGATGCAACAGTAGCTAAGATGGGTAGAACTCTGTCCATAATCATGCGCTACTCTGCCTTCTTAACAACAATATCAACAAGGCAGGTCCTACAGGCCCTAGTTTTGTCACACCTGGACTACGGTCCAGTCATGTGGACAGGTGCCACAAAGAGGGACGGCTGGCCCTTAAATGTACACGTAGAGCTAACATTATATACATGTCGATCTCTCATGGCTCAAAGTAGAGAAGTATGGACATGTTGAATGCACTAAGCTGTCTATTTAAACTACTAGCACACAGCTCGGATTCCTATGCACACCCCCCAAGACATGTCACCAGAGGTCTCTTCACAGTCTCTAAGTCCAGAACAGAGTATGGGAGGCGCACAGTACTACATAGAGCCATGGCTACATGGAACTCTATTCCACATCAAGTAACTCACGCAGGCAATAAATCTAATTTTTTAAAATGATAAAAATACACCTTGTGGAACAGGGAGGACTGTGAAGAGTCACACACACAGGTACAAACACACACATACAAACACAAACACACACATACAAACACACATAACATACAAACTATACACATGTACACCTGCATTTTGTGTAGTAGTAGAGAAGTGGCTGGAGGGCACACACTTAATGTATTATGAAATCTGTTGTGAAATCTATTTTAATGTTTAAAAATGTTATTATAATGTGTATTACTGACTTAATTTTTTGCTGCACCCCAGGAAGAGTTCCTGCTGCTTTGGCAGCAGCTAATGGCGATCCATAATAAATCAAAATACAAATATTCCCTCTGCTTTTGGACACTTGTACAAATGGCGGAGGCGCTCGTGAATGCGCAAATGGAGTGGCGAAGCGAAGGGGGTGATTTGGGATTAAGCTTCTCTCTCCCTCTCCCCCTTCACTCCCCTTTAACCTGTCAGACAGAAACGTATTAACAAAATCAACAGAGCGAGTATCTGAACGTTTACAGGATTATAGAATTCCCGTTACAGTCTGTGTTGCAAATAATTAGCCGGATAAAAAATGGTGTACATTTGAAGCAGATTTCCGGGTGTTCTGCTCTCTGGTGCTGATAGAGCAGGTGATGAGTGTAACGGATGTGAAACGCTAGCTTAGTTAGCGGTGGTGCGCTAACTTGCTCTGCAAGGGCCGCGGCTTTTGTGGAGCGATGGGTAACGATGCTTCGTGGGTGACTGTTGTTGATGTGTGGGTCCCTGGGTCCCTGGTTCGCGCCCGGGTATGGGCGAGGGGACGGTCTAAAGTTATACTGTTACATGAGCAGGTGATAGAACGGAGCGGTTACAGGTTAACTATCTATCATAAAAATTGAGGTTCCTCGGCCGTGATGGACGATCGAAATCATGAACCTCAATTAAACACCGTGTTTTTCGTCATGGGACAATTATTTTCTTGTTTTCAGACATAACTTTCAACATTAAGTACCAAGTCAGAGTCAGTTCATCACCTTATAGCTGATGTTATATATTAAAAATAATAAGCTAATAAACAGGTAGATGTGTAACCAGATAGTGAAGGCTAAGATCCCATTGGAGGACTTTTGATTTTATCTGACCCGCTTTATGCATTCACATTCTTACTCCTTTTACAGTTCAGGAGTGGCATGTCAAGGGTAACTTAAAACACGTTTATTGTTTTACTCTATGGCCTACCTCTAATAACTCACATGGAAACTGCAAACGTTGCAGGCATTTATAACATGATTTATTATGGGTGTGCGCAATGCAAATAAGAGGAACAAGAACCATTTTATAAAACTGCTCCATAGTATAAGAATGGGCTCCTGTGTAATCAAGATCAATGGTTGGGAATGCAATAATGTCAGAAAATAACCCCTAAATGAAATAGTGCTATCACTTAGTCATTATGCCTATTTGAAGTCACCTGTTGACGGGGGAAAAATACGCATGGTGTGGTTTCCTGGTTTCAAATACATTTCTGACGTAGAGACGTCTGCTGCATTGCATAGGGTGCAAGGCTACACCACAGTGTGAAGCTTCTAATTCAAACGCACAGTGAGGGCAGCGAAGACGAAGGAGGAGTTGAACACAAGCTCCCAGCAAAAACTTCCCTTGTCAATGTCTATGTGGGCCTCGCGGTGTGCAGCACGTCTGGGACAGAAACACTTCGGATTGTAAAAATAAACTAAAGTTTGTGACTAACTAAAGAGAGGAGCATGTACATTCAAACATGGAGACATTCGTTTGAGCTGTTATTCAAGTGTGTAACGGTTAGTTAAAATAATGGAAATTGGGGAAGTATGGTTTTGCGTGTTATTGAACGACTTGGAGAGCGCGCACCTACGGAAAGGGTAACCACATGCAAACGGATTGGGAGAGGAGGACACTGGTGAAGAAGTGACTATTTAATTCCACAAAGAAATTGTGAGAGAATTGTGACAGGTATGAATAACGGCACGATAAAAGATGGGCCCCGAGAGCCCACTATTCCGGTGATTATGTTTATTTTAGGAGTGGTGGGGAATGTCATCGCCATCGTGGTGCTCCGAAAGTCTCGGAAAGAACAGAAGGAGACCACCTTCTACACGCTGGTGTGCGGGCTTGCAGTGACCGACCTTTTGGGCACGCTGCTGGCCAGCCCCGTCACCATCGCCACCCGTGTGCAAGGGAAGTGGCCGGGAGGAGAGTCACTGTGTCAGTACTCCGGCTTCATCCTTCTCTTCTTTTTTCTGGTCGGTCTCAGCATTATCTGTGCCATGTCCATAGAGAGATACTTGGCCATAAATCATGCATATTTCTACAACCATTACGTGGACCAAAGACTTGCTGCTTTGACGCTTGCGGGAATCTACATCTCCAACGTGCTGTTCTGCGCGCTGCCTGCCATGGGACTCGGTAAGGTGAAAAAGCAGTTCCCAGAGACCTGGTGCTTCATCGACTGGCGGACTAACGACTCCACGCACGCCGCCTTCTCCTATATGTATGCCGGGGTGAGCTCTTTCCTCATCCTCACCACGGTCATATGCAACGTGCTGGTGTGCGGGGCGCTGATTATGATGCACAAGCGGTTCATCCGCAGGACATCGCTGGGTACGGAACAGGGAGGTCGCATAGCTGTCCTCAGGCGCAGACGGAGCTTCCAACGCATGGCCGGCGCAGAGATCCAGATGGTCATTCTGCTCATCGCTACCTCCGTGGTGGTTCTCATCTGCTCCATACCTTTAGTGGTAAGTGATTTGACGCCTTGCCGAATAACTATTGCAATATTTTGATTGATTTGAAGTTGCGCAAACATTTTGGTCTCACTTTTGTATCTCTCGTTGTGTGTGCGAACTGTGCAGGAATGGATAACCTGGTACCGTGCAATTAAAAGACACGACACAAGTATGGGTTGTCTAATAAATGCAAACGTTAATGCAAAGCACAGTGCGTTCTGGTTTGTGTGACGTCATTATTTGTTGTAACACCTTTACGCATCAGCATACGCATTGATAATTGGAGGGAATATGCCCAAAATGAGATCCTAAATGCCCTCCCAATCTAATAAAGGAATTGAATAGGCTTAATTATTGTGTTATTCAAGTGTTATTGCTGTTATTGTTCAGCCGGTTGTCTGCTGAGGTGTTGTTAGGCCTATTCAGAATATTAACTCGGTCAATTTCTGGCACACTTGCGTTATAATATTTCCTTACTTTGAGAAAAATAAGAACAAATAAATATAATTGATCTATTCATCTACCTTCTCCATTTCAATTTTAGTCATTTAGCAGACACTCTTATCCAGAGTGACTTACAGTTAGTGCATTCGGATAGCTAGGTGAGACAACCACATATCACAATAGTACATTTTCTCTCAATAAAGAAGTTATCCGCAAAGTCAGCGCTTTTTTTTTTAGATTGGCAGGGACTCTGCCTCAGGGGGAAGCTCATTCCACCATTAGATTTTGTTGTTGTTGCTTTTCTCTTTAGAAGCCAGTCACCAAAAAGATAAGGACTGACTATAAGAAAGAGAAGCCCTTGGGTTAATAATATCTAATATTAGAGAATATATAACAGGTAGGCTATGCAAATACTTCAGCCCTCTATGGGCTGATTTAGCACAAATATAAGAAAGACAGGCTAATACATGCTTTTTGTGCGTGTACGTGCGTGTGTGCACCCGCGTGTGGGTACGTGCATAACCACACCTCTAACCACCTTGAGAAATGCAAATGGACCTAAGAAGTATACTGTTGCACCACCTAGGCGTAAGCCCTTCTATGTGGGAAGTGCGTAAGGTAGTGGTGATATTCCACATTTTAACTAGGGCCAGAATTTCTGGGGACACCATTTTTTTTCTCTAGAATTTCTAGCGAACCCACCCAAAATCAAATGACACAACCCACTGGGCATATGGTTGAGTCAACATAGTTTCCACAAATTACGTTGAACCAATGTGGAATAGACCTTGAATTGATGTCTGTGAAAAGTGGGAGCCTTAAAATTGGTTAAATTCAATTCATAACATTTGAATAGCTCTTATCAAAATTAAGACAACCAATAAATACATTTGCTGAATATTTTTTTCCAATTACCATTCTTAAAAACGTTTGTATATTGTCCCATACGATCATCTGTTCTCTTAATTCTTGGTTCCAAAAAATGTGGCAGTGCAGTTCCCCGACTTTGAATACCACTGTAGGGTGTTAAATTGGGTCTATTTTCACCATGATACTTATAGAAAATAGTAGTAGATAGAGATTTAGTAAAAACAAAAATCTAATGAAAATGGTGCTAAAATGATAATCTAGTTGACCACACACACCTACATTGCTTTACATTTATTATAATGGTTGGATGACGTGCAACAGGTGTAAATTGTGATCACAAAGTCAGACGTAGCTACGACCAACCTTAAGATACATTTTAAAAAATGACCAACAAGCTCTCACAGTCTCACTGCAGAAATAGACATTCATCCACGTTCTCCAAATGTCAAACGTAGAAGTGTCTCCAAACGTACATTTTCAAAGGGTTTTGTTGGTCCTGTATTGTTCCATTTCTCTAAATGTCAAATTCCAAACATCTTAAATGTAACCAAATGTAATCGAAAATGTAATCTACGTAATCCCCCAAAATAATAACTTATTATGAGAGGACCATAAACATTAACTAGTAATGCTGCATACTTCAAGAAAGGGTAAAAAATAATATATATATATTTTTTAAAATGTTAAGAATGAGGCTTGGAATTAGTTGTATTTTTTCAAAATATAGTATAATCAATTTATAAAGCAACTAACTATAAGATTTCACCTTCCTTACAACTGTAAAATACATATTTGTATGTTTAATGTTAGAGAAAATGTGCATATTTTCAAAACGTCTCTCTCAATCAAAATGTCTGCCCCCATCGCTGCGAATGTCTCACAGAGCTCTAGCTTGGCTTCCTGAACTCTAGCTTGGCTTCCTGAACTCTAGCTTGGCTTCCTGAACTCGTTAGGAACTCACCTTCCATTTCATATTAATCATGTTGATCTATAACAAACAGAAGTGTTTTTTGTTTAAAATCTATGAATTATTTTAGATTATTGGCTATAAAATTATCTCAATGTGCTACAGCGATAAAACCACTCTCCTGCTGTGTTACAACGTAAGGATTCCAGGCATATGTATTGTTAGTGGCTGTGATGTAGGGATTGTTGGAAGAGCGAATTAAATGGTAGGCGGGATATCCCAGCATCAAGTGGTGTCAGATTTCACATCCTGCTTTACACAGGCAGAAAATACTGTGTCCATGAGAATCAGGGCTACCGCTCAATGCCAGCCAGTTCGATCTATGGTGTCCACATATCGATTTAAACGTGAAAATGATGGTCAGAACCGGTACCAGAACCATGTAGGTCCACAAAACAGGGGACTTTACATCGAAGAGGGTTTTAAGGGTTAAGTTTAGACACTCATTCCGGATGGTTAAGGTAAGGGTTAAGGTTTTGGATACGGTTTTAAAACTAAAACCAAAAAAACAGTGTCCACAACCATCCAAAATGCCCTAGTAAAACCTTAAAGGTATAATCCACCCAAAACCACTAATTCTTGTTATTAACAGTGTTAAACAACACTAATATGTGAAAACAATATTTTTTGTGAACAAATGTTTAATTTTGTTGTTACAACAAGGTTTGTAGAAACATATGCAAAATCTTTTACTACAAAACTCACAATGCAATGTTCTCTCTCTTTCTATCTTTCTGGGCTGGCTGGCTAGCTAAGTAGCTAGCTAGAAAACATAGCTAAACACAATAATACCAAAGTCAATATCAGCATGTGAAGTAGCTAAATAGATGTAAAATCGCTTAAACAAATTGCACTGTCAATTTTGGAGTCTATCTCACTGAGTTCAACTTGCAGTTCGTCTCTGCTACTGAGCTAAAAACAACGTTTCTGAGTTGTGTTGCTTTTCCACAGAGATCATTTTGAGGAGATAGAAAACCACGTGATGATTAGCTTAGCAACCATGTCATGATTAGCTTAGCAACCACGTGGTGATTAGCTTAGCAACCACGTGACGCAGCATGACAGTGTGAATGCCATGGGTGACAGTCAGTTGGGTGGGGCGTTTCTCCATTAATTCTGTAAAATTGGTTTCCCATTTATTTTTATTTATTTTACCAGGCAAGTCAGTTAAGAACACATTCTTATTTTCAATGACGGCCTGGGAACAGTGGGCAGAACGACAGATTTGTACCTTGTCAGCTCGGGGGTTTGAACTCGCAACCTTCCGGTTACTAGTCCAACGCTCTAACCACTAGGCAACGCTGCCGCCCCGGTCCCATAGACATGGCACATTGCAACATGGTACTTGAAGGAGAAACCTAGTTGAATAATTAGGTGCACTGTTTAGCATGAGCACATATCAGCGAAATCGATACTTCGTCATGACGATATATACGGATGGACGTGTTCTAGACAGTATGCCTATACCATATATTGGCTGATTTGGAGTGCAGGTAATTGTTTTAAAAGTGGTATGAAATGTGATCGTGTGTTATCCCCTATCCCCAGTGACTAGAATTATGTATCTATGACACGTTCCAATACAATTTCCTGATTTTCACAAGCGAACCACTTAGAAGTTAAATCATGGGTGAAAATTGTTATTTTACCTACTGATAGAACATAGGCTTTCACCAAATTGACAGGATTTTATTTCTGGGTGTGGATGACCCCTTTAATCCTTCTTGATGGTAATAGCGCTCACTGTTCCCCTATATGGACGGTTTTGGAGGCATTTTGCGTCATCCTCAAGACATGGATAGATGTCCAATTTCGACATCAATCTTAAACGATATCCCTGATTGTCACGTCCAACTGGTTCAACTGGCCCCAGATGTCATCAGTGGATTATTCTGTCTGTGTATACTTGTTATACAGGGAAACAGATATGGAGTTTATTAGTTAAAAGCTCTCCCATGGAGACAAAATCAACTGGACATACGGACATAGTAAGAGCAAAAACCTGTCCGTCTGCTGCTCGGCCAGTGTCAAACATTTCCACTGAGCTCTGTCCTCTGTACAGAGTCCTATAAGCCATCCTGTTCCCATGCACTGCATGGTAGTTACAAGAGGATACTGTAAGGACAGTGACTAGAGACAGTACATCCTGCAAGCTCAAAAACACTCCACAGAGAAAATGAACAAATTAACAGCAAGGCACTGAAAAGGATCAATGATATATAGTGTTCTATAAACCGTTAGTTACATGTAAAGACATACCCACTGGAGACAGTACATTTCATCTGGCAAGCTTCAAAAACACTGAAAAGATGAACTGAGGGCTTAAGGTCTGAAGAAGAACCTGTAGTCTATAATGAGATATTGAGTTCTAAATGTCGTCCCCATGCTTTGACTGAGAGCTAAGGACAGAGTCACTAGACAGTTCATCCTGCAAGCTTCAAAAACATTAACTGAAAGGCAGACATTTATATTTGAAGAAGACTGCTGTTCTATAATCAGTGTACCAGAGTTCTCTCTCCCACTGTATTTTCCAGGAACAACCCCAGGGAGTCACCCATATAATCTTATCTTATCATATAGTCATAACTAACCATGTGCCTGACAGTTATTTCACTTCACTTACTTTGACGTTGTCTGAGATAGGTTGTTGATTGGACCTTGGTGATAGCCAATAGCCAGAGACATTCATATGATTGATGATTAATCTGGGGGTGGGGTTGTGTTTTCATTAGCTCTCTGCCCAGGCTTCTGTGCCACTGTCTGCCGGGCAGATACTAGTGCTGCTAGCTACAGTACGCTCTACTGCCCATGCCATGCTCATCTTATGCCAACACGCATAACGCCATAGTCAAATAGCTTTGCTTTCATAGCAACCATGATAGTTTGTCATGTATTTATGTAGGTTTTTCTTGCGCAACAATAATTATAACAAATAACTGCTATGTAGGTTTAGGCTAATGATATTCACGTGTGCAGATATAAGCAGGTTGGAAAGCTACTTCAATAGGATTCAATTAGGATAGTACAACAGGATTCAATATGGGAATCCTATTGAACACACCTATTGAAGCTTTAAAGGTACACCATCCTCAAAAATACACTGAATAACCAATAACCCTCCAACCCTGTCCCTATCCCTTCTTTCCTACCTCAGCTGCGGGTGTTTGTGAACCAGCTGTCTATGGTTGCGTTCGACGCCCATTCAACTCCCCTGGAGAAGAACCCAGATCTCCACGCCATCCGCATTGCCTCCATCAACCCTATCCTGGATCCCTGGATCTACATCCTGCTGAGGAAGACTGTCCTGCTGAAGCTGGTGGAGAAGATCAAGTGTCTGTTCTGCCGTATGGGCTGCCGGGGGCGGGGCTCAGGGGTCAGGGGTCAATTTCGCTGCGGAGGTGAAGGTCATCCGAATTCGTCCATCGTATCCCGGGATTCGCCATCGATGGTGTCCCGCGAGCTGAGGGAGGTCATCAGTACTTCACAGACGTTTCTTTATTTGCCGGAGGGGACCGGGGGGGGGTCTAGAGGGACAGGGACAGGGGGAGAGGGAAGTCCCAGCCCCCCGGCTGTGGAGTGCTCCCTGCTACAGGACCAACAGACACCAGGGGGGAAGGGGATGCAAAATGATTCCAAAAAGGGCACTTTAGGCCCCAGTATATCAATGAGGACAGATGGGACAGTTGATCCTTCACCTCTGAACAGGGTGCCATCGGTCAGAAAAGACAAGACTCTACATGTGACGTTTACAGACGAGACACTGAACTTACAGGAGAAATGCATCTGACGGACACAAACTTAGCTAGAGTGGCGGATAACACAGAAAAGTCACAGAGGGGAAAAAGGACGTCTAATAGCCTAAAAGGTTGGGACTTCTGAAGGGTTAAACTCATAAGGAAAATGTTTCCCTGTGTCATGTTTGTACTCTTATAAAAACAACTACATGAAGCAAATAAGCTCCTAGCTGAAGCATGATGTCATGTTTAGGGTTCAGTCAAAATGTCACATGGTGCCAATGTGGATTGTATGAGATTGGATCTATTTACATAGATCATATATTGGATCTATTATATATGTCACATTCTTATTACAAGAATACCAATATAATATACATATACCAGCACACACATCAGTAATGAACATAAAATGTAATTTCACCTTTATAAAGACAATAAGGAGATTTCATTGAACTTTTCAAAAACTCAAACCCACTGAAAGGCACTGAATGCTACCATGCTATCATAGTGCTATCTGAGATCCTTGGGACGTCCCCACCCCCTAAACCCTAACTAAACCAGAACATTTACCTAATCATGACCGTAACATTTTAAACATTTTAAACTACAAAGGGGTAGGGACATCCCAACAATCCCAGATAGCGAGGACCACTACTTACCACTGGCCTCCACCAATACAATTGTTGTGATACACTGTATAATCCTGAGGCTACAATGTGAATTGTGTCCCATAACATCAATTTATTTCAGAAAGAAAAAATACATGTTTCTTCTCTGTGAGAAGGTCTAGCTAGTTTGTATCCATGTCAAATTGCTACATAATGGATTGAAATTGTATGTTAAATTTCAACATTTGTATCATATTGGTTGACTTGGCAGTTTCAAAACAATGCCTGAAGTATAAAAATACAGCAAAACTATTGAGCATATAATCCCATGCAAAAGACCCAAAACAACAAAAACAAACAAAAGACCCATTCTAGTCCATAAGATCCATTCTAGTCCATAAATCCTTAGAGACAGATCATAGTCCCTGTGCTTTGACCAACTGATCCTGTGATGAAGAGGGTGTGTCGCCTGACCCCGCCTCCACAGGTACCTCCCTAGAATTCCCCTCAGCGTCGACAACCACGACTGTTCTCTTCAGTTCCTCAAAGCGTCTCTGTCTCTCAGCTACGGCAGCGCAGGCCACCACCACCTCGTTTGACTCAAAGTTGTTGTCCTGCTGGAGCTCTGGAGGGTTCAGGACATCCCGTTGGGCCTCCTCCTCCCACTGGGTCTGGTTCTGGGCCGTCAGTCTCTGCTGTAGCAGCCGCCGCGCCCACGCCAGGTCATCCGACCGGAGGGGGCGCTCTGACGGACACAGGTGGACCGCTACCTGGAAGGACCTCACCGCCTGTTGACAGGAGGAAGACCTTTGTGCTATTTTCCTTTCTGTTAACATCTTTTTATTGATTTAAGATTAACACAAATGACTGGTAATGAAGGACAATAATTGTTGTGGGGAAGATGAAGTATAAAAATCCAGCAAGACTATTGAGCATATAATTCCATGCATTTCACTCTGTTACTTGTACTGAGCTTGTACAGATAGGATCTTCATTTGACCTGTATTGTCGCAGCAAAATAATCCTGCAGCAACAGGATTTGGACGTTTAGTCCATAATGTTGCCTAATCGATGGTTAGGCTATTAGTTGGTCAAAATGAGGCTACATGAAAAGTGGAATATTATTAATATAACCATGTGTTAGTGTGCGTGTTCAGTGAATTGATGTAAATCACAAAGATTCTATGCATTTCCTGCGGCGCAAAAGAGTGATCAAATTAAGGTCCTACAGCTTGTATGATTGAAATAACAAAGGGGATTTACATTGCTGTTGTCTTTTGTTCAAATGACACTTTATTGGTGCATGGCATTACTTTCCCCCAATTAAATGATATCAGTGAACTGAAATGTGCTTTTGGATGGTTTGCTTTTAATGTGGCTAAAGAAAAGAGATACAGTATGTTTCTAAGTTTAAAATATTAAATTAAGGATTTCAAAGTTTAAAATGAACCAGCTCACACAAGTCTATCTATCTGTTCAGACACCGAGCAACATTACGATATTGCACTCCTATGATTGCACCCCCTCACGACAAATTTGACTGACATCTCATTACTACTAGGCTAACCAAACATTGCATCAAGCTACTATATGGCCATGAGAAGTACGCTAGATTGAAACTCTGGCTGCCCCTCGACACCTCCATGTTTCTAGTCCTGTCCACACTCCTTCTGAAGTAGAGAAACTCCCTCAGGGCTTGATGGTGAAGGAGGGTCATATTGGACTGTGCAAAATACAATCAACCCGAACCAGCCTTTTACTGATGACCTAAACTCACAACAACTTTGACTGACATTATTATCAATAAGCAGTATTTGCATAAGCAGAGCTCGATGGGGAAGGTCGTAAGCAGGCCACAGGAAAACACATGCAGCCAACCTGACCCAGTCTTTACGACTGACCTGGTAACCTGACTACCTGATCAAAGCCTCTAAACAAATAAGTTATCGATCAGTCCAGCCCACTGATGGCACTAAAAATAAACATAAATACTGATTACAGGATTGATCTGACGGAGGCTACAGATCATTGATCAATAACAGTCACCATCCTTCATCCTTATGTGGTTCATCAGGTCAGTCGTAAAGACTGGCTTTGCTGCATTTTATTCAGAAGGAAGCAGCATTTTCAGATGTTTTACAGTTAATATGCCTATAATCAATAATAAAGAAATGTAATTTCTCAACTACAGCACCTTTATGACAAAACATGTGAGGGTGGCAAATTATTTACACTTTAAATTATGTATAACATAGGCTTTTGTACTGTACATCCACTAGTTAATATTTGTAGCATAGCAAGTTTTGTTCAATCTTTTCCATGACTTATGCTGGGGGAGTGAATACAATAGTGAAAATATAGCATATAGCAAATAAAAGGCCAATTCAATTTGTAATGTTACTTGTAACCAATTGATTTATTTTCAATTGACACATTACAGGTAAAACAGATCCATTTTCTCATTATTTACAGAACAAAGTATTACTACATCAGCTGGGTCAGTTATAGAAACATCAATATAACTCACATTATACATGAGCATTCTCCTGGTCTAAACAGTTGTTCCCTCTCCCACTATTTGTTTACAGCTCCTATCGTCCCCCACATTACCAGTGAATGAACTCAGTCGTATAAAATTAATTATTGTTACCAACACATTCAGGCCCCATTTTGAGACGCTACCACAATCTTATGCTCCAGACTTGTTTTGAGAATTTTTGTGCCAGGTGTTTAAATGATTTGAATGGCTTTGGCAACATCACCAGATGTTTGCACTGTAAACACAACACGTACCCTCAGTGTGGTTAACTTGTTGAGAGAACCAGGTCTGCTTTTACCCATAGTTGCTGCTTTTTTGCCTACTTCCATCGTAGTGATGATGACCAAAACACATATCCTACCAAATACCAGTTACAATGATATAGGCACTGTTTGTAGTTCTTTACCAATAACAATTAATTGTCTAATGATTTCGATTGACAAAATGTTCCTGACGTGTAATGCCCTATTTAAATCCTAAAGCATCCCCGGACGTTCATGTTCTAGAACGAGGCCAGTTCCCTCTGTCAGAAAACTCATTTTAACACTGTACTACTAGGAAATATATTTGAGAGATACCGATGACAAAATGGTCTTAATATGATTTTAATAAAGACGAGGAGGATACATGAATCCTCTCAAAAACCTGTCTCCTCTTTCACAGCGCCTCTCTTTAATACCGCCAATAATAAAACCCTAAATCTGATAGCCTGTTTTAGTCATACAAAACCCCTTGAGTGTCCCATGAAAACAATCTTGCTATTAGAAGATGCCATTCAAATTCAATGACTGTTCAAGCTTCTAGGCTTTTCAGCATGGCCTGTCCAGGCTGACTGCACAGAGCTTTCAGCGCTATCCAGCTGCTAGATTTCAGGGCCAAGGTGGATATATTGTTTTAGCAGCTCACCTGTCCCCTATGGAGGGTCATATGACACACAAATCCTAACACTCAGCTGGAATTCTGGGAATACTCATGCAATATTATTTCTCTGTGGGGTTTATTTCTCTGAGTTACCGTGGAGACAGAGTTTCCCAACCGATAAGACCAGTCCGTTAGTCATTATGAAATAACACTTCCAACTGCGACTTTATGTTGCATGAACTGCAATTTGAAAACTTTTTTAATAACAGCTTGACTGATAGACTCAAGTGAGAGGAGTTTTCCAGAGAGATATTTTCCGGTCATCTGACAAAGACATTCCGAATGTTCTCTTGGACATTTGAAAGGACTCTGTTTCCCAGACACAGAGGGTTAGGGTCCAAGCCTGGTCCTGGATGGAAAAGCAAGCTCAATAGAGAGTCTCCAGTGAAAAGCTTTTTAGTCCAGGACTAGGTTCAATCTGTGTCTGGGGAAATGAATGCGTCTAAGAAATGGGACTGACAGACATATTCCAAAACACAACATGATCCTCTTTTCAGGAGGAGGATTAATCAACATGAATGACAATTGACCTCTTGAGTGCCAAATGATGATGATAATTATTTTTGGCTACGCTCAAATTCAGTCTTTTAAATGGCAGTAATATGAGAGCATTGACAAATAGTGAAAACATAACACAGTAAAACAAAAATCTATTTGATTAAATCTACCCATCACCCACAGTCTGTTGTAGACTAAAGCAAAAAACCATAATGACATGCATAAGACTAAAGACTCAAAACAACAAAAACAAAACAAAAAGACCCATTTCAGTCCATAAGATCCATTCTAGCCCATAAGTCCTTAGAGACCGATCATAGTCCCCGTGCTTTGACCAACTGATCCTGTGATGAAGAGGGTGTGTCCCCTGACCCCGCCTCCTCCACAGGTACCTCCCTAGAATTCCCCTCAGCGTCGACAACCACGACTTTCCTCTTCAGTTCCTCATAGCGTCTCTGTCTCTCAGCTACGGCAGCGCAGGCCACCACCACCTCGTCTGACTCAAAGTCGTAGTCCTGCTGGAGCTCTGGAGGGTTCAGGACATCCCGTTGGGCCTCCTCCTCCCGCTGGGTCTGGTTCTGGGCCGTCCGTCTCTGCTGCAGCAGCTGCCGCGCCCACGCCAGGTCATCCGACCAGAGGGGGCGCTCTGACGGACACAGGTGGACCGCTACCTGGAAGGACCTCACCGCCTGTTGACAAGACAAAGACCTTTGTGCTATTTTCCTTTCTGTTAACATCTTTTTATTGATTTAAGATTAACACAAATGACTGGTATATTAAGGACAAATATTTATTGGGGAAGATCTAAGGCTTTGAAAGGAAAGGTGTATAGATGTTGTGTAGTTCTGTCCTTGAGCTATTCTTGCCTATTGGTGTTCTGTACAATGGCATGTTTTATGTTGAACCCAGGAAGAGTAGCTGCTGCTTTCACAACAGCCTAGTGGGGATCCTAATAAAATACCAAAGCATTGACGTGATATGACCATTGGAGAAGCTTGTTGAGTAAAAACAACTGTAGTGTTATGGTTGTCCCCAGGGGTCCTGTTTCTATGTACATTGCTAGTGTATCAGACCCTTTCACTGGGAATGGGGTGCAATTGTCTTGAAATAGGAATCATGGAAATGAATAAAGTTAAGGGAAGGTCTCTAATGTACATTTATGTTTTCAAACGGGGTGGTTTGTGGTTTTTTATACTATTATCCGGAAAACATTCAGGGCTTTGTTTTGAAATCAGACACAAATGTATTCAATTCAGTTGATTTAGATCTGCTCTGAGACTAAAAGGAGTAGTGGGTGTTGTTGGTCACAATATGCCTGCTGAGAAGAACCAGAAAACAACTCCAATGCTACAGAGAATGTCATATGTTGACGGTTCGTTCATATTACAATCAAAGATCACTCTACTAGACGGTCTACAGTAATCATGTCAAAAATGCTGTACATCTAAAAGCCAAAGGACGTCAAAGAATCTATAGCACTCTCTTTTCAGTCCCACCATCTGTAAAGGGTGAACAGTTAAAGTTGTAATAGATACGTTTCCTAGGATCCCTATGTTCCGGAAGAAATACGTTCAAAAGGATCCGTATGCAGGTCTGACGTTTCTGCATAATTATTCCTCTAATTTCATGTGAGGAAGCGTGAGACTAGGAACAATGTGAAGCGGTAGCTCTTGTCTCTCTTCAGAATGTCAGCTACAACAAAACCTCATTCCTGTCACATTAGTTTCATTTATAGAGAGATTCACCACATCATTACTACAGCCTCCATCCATCATTCACCTGACCAGTCATAAGTACATAGATTTACACATAATTGTCTAACTCTGGAGGAGGGCAAATTATACTTCACATTCTAATGGGCTAATAAATCAAACCATTTCCCTGCCGGTGGAATTATGAATTTAATCTTTAATCTCACACTAAGTACTTTTCATGATAATTGTTGAGTTCGCAAATTACATCTGATTGTGACCGAAATCAGTTGAATACCATTAGAAGCTTCCAGCTATCTCTGTCAGAGCTTAAATTAATAACAAAGTATCTCAGACAGACCAAACTCAAATGACTCAAGTTTTTGTTAGGTGATTCATTCTAAGATGGGGCTGATGCAGGTTCAGTAATGACCAAGAATAACCTCCTCCCCCTCATTCTAACCTAAAGGCACTGATCAGCATCAGTGTTTACACATCAGTAGATTAATAAGATGTACAACTTTATTTATCCCCTTGGGAAATAAGATTGTTAGATAATAAATCTCATAATCAGATAATTGCTCTTATCCCTTTACCCTGCCCGCAACCTTGGGTCGAGCAATAGCCAGCTCCTCCACGTCCGCCCGGACCATGTGCCGCTCCATGGGGGGGGATTGGGCTCCACACCCCCCTCTGGGACACACACCCGGACCAAGCTCCGCTCCATGGGGGGGATTGGGCTCGCTCCACCCCCCCTCTGGGACACACACCCGGACCAAGCTCCGCTCCATGGGGGGGATTGGGCTCAACCCCCCTGGGACGCACGCCCGGACCAAGCTCCGCTCCATGGGGGGGATTGGGCTCGCTCCACCCCCTCTGGGACACACACCCGGACCAAGCTCCGCTCCATGGGGGGGATTGGGCTCGCTCCACCCCCCCTCTGGGACGCACGCCCGGACCAAGCTCCGCTCCATGGGGGGGGGATTGGGCTCAACCCCCCTCTGGGACGCAAGCCCGGACCAAGCTCCGCTCCATGGGGGTGATTGGGCTCCACCCCTCTGGGACGCAAGCCCAGACCAAGCTCCGCTCCATGGGCGGATTGGGCTCCAGCCCCTCTGGGACGCACGCCCAGACCAAGCTCCGCTCCATGGGCGGATTGGGCTCCACCCCTCTCTGGGACGTACGCCCGGACCAAGCTCCGCTCCATGGGGGAATTGGGCTCCACCCCCTCTGGGACGCACGCCCGGACCAAGCTCCGCTCCATGGGGGGGATTGGGCTCCACCCCCTCTGGGAAGCACGCCCTGACCACCTGAAAGGCACCACAGACTCTGGGCTCCTTTAAAACCTCTTAGTCCGCCCCATCCCGCATGCGGGATCGTGACTACAGCCTCAAGCTCATTACCATAACGCAACATTAGCGATTTCTAAAAATTGCAAATGAAATGAAATAAATATGCCTGCCCTCAAGCTTATCCTTTTCTTAACAATCCTGTCGTCTCAGATTTTCAAAATATGCTTTAGAACCAGAGAAAATCAATAATTTGTGTAAGAGTGGTGATAGCTAGCTTAGCATTTAGCGTTAGCATTTAGCACGCAACATATTCACAAAAACCAGCAAAGGGATCAAATAAAATAATTTACCTTTGAAGAACTTCAGATGTTTCAATGAGGAGACTCTCAGTTACATAGCAGATGTCCAGTTTTTCCTGAAAGATGCTTGTGTAGGACACAACGTTCCGTTTTGTTACTATGCATTTGGCTACCGAAACTAACCGAAAATTCAGTCACCTAAACGTCAAACTTTTTTCCGAATTAACTCCATAATATCGACTGAAACATGGAAAACGTTGTTTGAATCAATCCTCAAGGTGTTTGTCATATATCTCTTCATTGAAATGCCGTCCCTGGAAGCGTGCATTCTTCTCTGATTCGGATGGAAAAATACTGGTAGCTGACTTTTGCGCACCAATTTCCACGCAGACACCGTGCGGGACACTTGGCAATTGTAGTCTCTTATGGTCAATCTTCCAATGATATGCCTACAAATACGTCACAATGCTGCAGACACCTGGGGGAAACGATAGGAAGTGTCCGTTCATTCCTGTCGCATTCACAGCCATATAAGGCGATCATGGAAAACGTGCCTCCAGAAATCCTGTTGATTTCCTGGTCGCTCAAACATCTTGGTTTTGCCTGTAGATTTTGTTCTATGGCACTCACAGTGAAAATATTTGCAGTTCTGGAAACGTCAGAGTGTCTTCTTTCCAAAACTATCAATTCCAAGCATAGTCGAGCATCTTTTCGTGACAAAATATTGCGCTAAAAACGGGCACGTCTTTTTATCCAAAAATGAAATACTGCCCCTATAGGACTAACAGGTTAAAATTGGCCTAAAAAACATCCTCTTTGGGAAGACCTTCTGTTAGTTAGTTATTGCTGTGTTCCTTGTTGGCCTTGTAGCGTCAGCAGTGTTCTTTGTGTCAATGGGCCGGTCTAGTTGAGTCCTTATTTGTTTATGTCTCTTGTTATTAATTATTTTAACTCACTAACTGTAGCGCTTCAACATTATTTTTCAACAAAAAGCACATTACACATTCAATATATTATTATTTATTACTAATACTATGGGTAGTGCCAGGATCTTTTTCTAGCTACCAGGGAAAACTCCAGGCCCTGATTATTTAGTTGTACACTCCTTATCCCATGGGTGGTGAAGATGCATCCTCTTGCCCGCTCTCAATCGCCATCTCTCCTGCACACTCTTTCTCCTGGTCTCTCCCTCTCCTGCTTTCTCTCTACCTCCTCTTATTCTTTTCAGGGTCCAAATGAGAACACGATATGATTGACAGAATGGTGAAGAGATTGTACTAGCCACCATTACAGGACTCTGCAATCACACCTGGACTATTATGGCCTGTACCTCTATGTTAAAAGGATGGGACTTAAACAACTTTCTGTCTCTCTAATCTCCTCAAATAGCAGTCTTAAAGGAGACCTCAGCTCTTATTAGGCCAACATTCCTGAAATGGACTGGTTTGGTGTGCCCAACTGGAACAAGTATGCAAACAAAACTACTATAAAGGCTAAGTCAAGCGAAACTGTCAAGAAAAAAAAGGTTTTGACAAATGAACTCTGGCAAGTCAAGACTCATAGGATAAATGGTTTTGTATTCACACAGTTCTTTCAAAAGCACAGATCTTTCAAAGATGGAATTAGGTCTTCTGTGCTCCTTCTTTCTCTCATTTCAACAACGATCCCCCAACCATATGACAAAACCACCCCTTAGATCTGATAGCCTACTTTTGTCATACACTACATATAAAAACGTGATGTTTTATTATAATATATATATTTATTATAATAGCACATATTCCATTCAGAGTCAATCAGGGCACTAGGTAAATACATAGAGAAAGAAAGATACATAGGAGGAAGTACAGAGAGAGGGAGAAACAGAACAAGAGAAAACAGGAGATTGAAAATAGTGAGAAATGGACAGAGAGAACAGTGAACAAGAAAAAAACAAGTGACCAAGAGAGAAATGGACAGAGAGATAGAGAGATAGAGAGAGAGAGAGAGAGAGAGAGAGAGAGAGAGAGAGAGAGAAGAGAGAGAGAGAGAGGGCAGAGAGAGAGAGAAATGGACAGAGGAAGAGAGAGAAATGGACAGAGAAATGAGAGAGAAATGGACAGAGAGATGAGAGAGAGACATGTGTATGTGAAGCCAGAGATCACTGCGCCCGTCTTTGTGCAAACAGGGCGCTACTCAAACATGTCGATGCACACAACGTCCTGAAACGAGACTGAACAAGGCCCTCTAAAAATAGACTGGCATTTTCTCCTCTCCATTATATATGTAAGCGTGTATATATTTGGCGGGCTGTAGCTCAGGTAACTTTCAACACTTCCCATTGTTGTTTTGGGTAAACTTCTGACAGTTAAGTTGCCCTGGGACATTAGAGATGTACACACAGGGCCATTAGCCATAGGGGTTCTCAGTTCAGCTAGGTGTTTTTTCTCTCCTGTCTAAGAGGCAGAGCAGCAGTCCAACTGTAATCCTGCCAGGTTTCATACAGGTTCAGGCGTGCACTGTGGGACACCTTAAGTGATCTTCCATGCCCCAGGCACTTGGGTGTGCTTTAGAAGAAGAGCAACTTTATCCCAGCGAGACAGGGAAAAGTTAAAAATAAGAGCTCAGGGTAATGACTGACATTTTAGTGTCTGTGGGGATGACAGACAAGCTAGGGCCCCTTCCCTACAGTCTCAGTTCCTAACAGTCTCACCTCCACACAGTAACATGTGAGACACGTACAACTCTGCCACCTGCTAAACTTGTAGTGATGTCAGAGGGAGAAATGCATTATGCACTAAAATCTTAGTTTTTCTGTTCATGGATCACAAGTTAGGTTACCTGCTTTTCACACTAGAGAGCCAAACCTCGCAGAGCCAATCATAGCAGAGCCAAACCTCGCAGAGCCAATCATAGCAGAGCCAAACCTCGCAGAGCCAATCCTAGCAGAGCCAATCCTAGCAGAGCCAACCAAGCTGTACCAAGCTGGCCTGATTACACATCCTCCAAAGTTGCTGGAACTGTGCTCAACAGGACCATGTGAAAAGAAAATATCCGAGACAGCACAGTTTGTTTAGGGTTGGCACGACAGTGTGAAAAATGTGTAGGTGGTAAAACTGACCAGTTCCACCTCACCCAGACTGAGCTGGGCACGGCCTAGTGTCTGCCAGCCCTCCCACCACAGGGGGCGGAGCTTCACAGCCATCTCTGCTGCCTGCACTGCTGGGAACACCTCCTGCAGAATGGTCAGCACCTGCAGAGGTCAAGGGTCAGAGGGCAAGGGTCAAACAGACTGCATCAAGGGTCATATTTTGCACCATCACGGAATTAAACTGTATGTGTGTCGTCTCTGGTATTAGGGGAAAAGTCATATTTGCATCCTGAATAAAATTATAATAAAGGACCATTCTATTCAACTTTGGCAACAGATAAATAAACAGATATGGTGACACAGGCAACACAGAGTAACTCACAAAATGGTGAGGATGGTTAACGTCACTTATAAGCCAGTCGCACTCCTCCACCATCCCAGCATCAGTGACAGAGATAACTGAGGCCTGTTTGTCAATTCAGCAGTCAGTAGGAAACTAGATCACAGCACCCGGCACCAGAGGACTGATCACTATGCATGTGAAGCCAGTCATCCTCTGACGTGGAAAATGTGCTGGTCGTGACGTTATAGTGCAGTCTTATTGTCTACGTTATATAATTAGCAATGCCAGACAAACTAGGGGCAGGATCCTGGTAAATAACCTGCTATTACATTACAATGAGGATAGAGTACTGGGAGGTTCAAGGCCATGATACACAGGGCCCTTTAGTGATATACTGCTAATCATCGGTCTCTGGACTGCAGACCACAGGAGCTACCGCAGCACTGTGCTGTACTGAGGTAGAGAGGACGGAACCAGCATACTGAGACACTGCTTTTGTTTAACCAAGAGAGAAAGGTGACTCAAGAAGTGATTGTTTAAGAAATGAGAATAATACATGTGGTTTATCAGAGATGATATATGTTGAAATGTGTGGGGAAATAACAAACAGTCTTTGAAACACCCCTCGCTCTCATATTCTGTTTTTGACTGTTATTCTAGGGTAAACATTATATTCAACGGACAATAAAGTTAGTCCTCAACATTCATGCCTCATGCAGCTTTACAGAAAGACATCAGTGATGACTAAGCTGTAATGGGATCTCACGCCAATCAAAACGCTCAAAGGAGAAAGTGACGAACACAGAAGGACTAGGCATTCAAAGGAGAGTGTGATGGACAGACACAAAGAGGACAGTGCATGTCATAGAGCGGCTAATTGAGGGATTGAGGGAGGAAGGTGATAAGAGAAAGTGAATGGCAAATGTCTGAGTTGTATCTGTCTCAGTCTTCTGGCGCTGAGAGAGCTGTGTAACGTCTGATAAGAGACTCCTAGAGCTCGTCGTGCAGCATGTGGAGAACGCCCAACTGACAGAGACTGGACTAATGGGGACAGATATTTTTATTGCACCGGTCAGACAGTGTTAAAACTGTGTAATGAAACACATCAGAATAAAGTTCATGAGGGAGGGAAATGTCTCCCCTGCTACAGAACATAAGAGTTCTGCGTGTTTGTGACCCCTTTTTATGTGTCCCTTCTAAAACATGACCAATAAAGTTACTTAGCAGCCCAAAATACAGTAGAGTATTTGAGAACTTGGCTAAATGAGGACACGTAATTCAATTCTTCTCAGATTTCATATCATGGTTGATAATGTCAGCCATTAAAAGTGGGGAGGGAAAATGCTGCTTGGAAAGGTTAAGGCTATATATAAGGAGAAAGTTAATTGTGGTACAGATACCATTGGAGAAGTGTGGGGACACGTGGTGTGACTATAGATCACAGTCAGGGATAGCCAACTGCTCTGCTCTATGATTCCCCCAATCACATCTCTGTTGGCTAGCTAGCCTAATCTCATTGAGACCTGAGTGTCAGGGAGGGAGGGAAGGAGGAAGATAGGGAGAAAGACCCAGTCAAATCATGAGAAAACAAAAATAATTACCTGACACATTGGAAAGAATTAACCCCAAAACTGAGCAAACTGGAATGCTGTTTGGCCCTAAACAGAGAGTACACAGTGGCAGAATACCTGGCCACTGTGACTGACACAAGGAAAGCTTTGACTAATGTACAGACTCAGTGAGCATGGCCTTGCTATTGAGAGAGGCCTGCCTTCTCAAGAGAAGACAGGCTATGTGCACACTGCCCACAAAATGAGATGGTTCCCACACTGATAGTCCCAGTGGAGCCCAGGTTGGATGGTTTCCAGCCGGGAGAGGGTTAGGTGAGAACTGAGAACATCCTGATGACATGGGATCATGAACACGTCAACATGCACACTGCACACACAGTGAGACACACACAATCTTTGACCATCTAGAACAAACCATGTCTATCCTCTACTTACTATCCCTGTATGAAGAGATTCACTTTGAAATCTTTGAAAGACACACTATATTTGTACTGTACCAGCACAGAGAACAAGAAAGAGAAAAAAGGGATCATACAAAACAAAATGTTCTGTGTGTAGCAGAGACAGACACTGTACCTGGCCCCAACTGGCCGTACCCGGTCCCAACTGGCCGTACCCGTTCCCAACTGGCCGTACACGTTCCCAACTGGCCGTACCCGGCCCCAACTGGCCGTACCCGGCCCCAACTGGCCGTACCCGGCCCCAACTGGCCGTACCCGGCCCCAACTGGCCGTACCCGGTCCCAAGTGGCCGTACCCGGTCCCAAGTGGCCGTACCCGGTCCCAAGTGGCCGTACCCGGCCCCAAGTGGCCGTACCCGGCCCCAAGTGGCCGTACCCGGTCCCAAGTGGCCGTACCCGGTCCCAAGTGGCCGTACCCGGTCCCAAGTGGCCGTACCCGGTCCCAAGTGGCCGTACCCGGTCCCAAGTGGCCGTACCCGGTCCCAAGTGGCCGTACCCGGTCCCAAGTGGCCGTACCCGGCCCCAAGTGGCCGTACCCGGTCCCAAGTGGCCGTACCCGGTCCCAAGTGGCCGTACCCGGTCCCAAGTGGCCGTACCCGGTCCCAAGTGGCCGTACCCGGTCCCAACTGGCCGTACCCGGCCCCAACTGGCCGTACCCGGCCCCAACTGGCCGTACCCGGTCCCAACTGGCCGTACCCGGTCCCAACTGGCCGTATCCGGTCCCAACTGGCCGTACCCGTTCCCAAGTCCACCGGTCCCAAGTGGACGTACCCTAACCCGGTCCCAAGTGGACGTACCCTAACCCGGTCCCAAGTGGACGTACCCTAACCCGGTCCCAAGTGGACGTACCCTAACCCGGTCCCAAGTGGCCGTACCCTAACCCGGTCCCAAGTGGCCGTACCCTAACCCGGCCCCAACTGGCCGTACCCGGCCCCAACTGGCCGTACCCGGCCCCAACTGGCCGTACCCGGCCCCAACTGGCCGTACCCGGCCCCAACTGGCCGTACCCGGCCCCAACTGGCCGTACCCGGCCCCAACTGGCCGTACCCGGTCCCAACTGGCCGTACCAGGTCCCAACTGGCCGTACCAGGCCCCAACTGGCCGTACCAGGCCCCAACTGGCCGTACCAGGCCCCAACTGGCCGTACCCGGTCCCAACTGGCCGTACCCGGTCCCAACTGGCCGTACCCGGTCCCAACTGGCCGTACCCGGTCCCAAGTGGCCGTACCCGTTCCCAAGTCCACCGGTCCCAAGTGGACGTACCCTAACCCGGTCCCAAGTGGACGTACCCTAACCCGGTCCCAAGTGGACGTACCCTAACCCGGTCCCAAGTGGACGTACCCTAACCCGGTCCCAAGTGGACGTACCCTAACCCGGTCCCAAGTGGACGTACCCTAACCCGGTCCCAAGTGGACGTACCCTAACCCGGTC
The DNA here is from genome assembly GCF_023373465.1 of Oncorhynchus keta. NCBI lineage: Eukaryota > Metazoa > Chordata > Actinopteri > Salmoniformes > Salmonidae > Oncorhynchus > Oncorhynchus keta. Next base: position 21,707,121 of record NC_068429.1, read on the forward strand.
CCAAGTGGACGTACCCTAACCCGGTCCCAAGTGGACGTACCCTAACCCGGTCCCAAGTGGACGTACCCTAACCCGGTCCCAAGTGGACGTACCCTACCCGGTCCCAAGTGGACGTACCCTAACCCGGTCCCAAGTGGACGTACCCTAACCCGGTCCCAAGTGGACGTACCCTAACCCGGTCCCAAGTGGACGTACCCTACCCGGTCCCAAGTGGACGTACCCTACCCGGTCCCAAGTGGACGTACCTGGCCCTAACATGCTGGCTGTGGTCTGAGGACTGGAGAGAAGGAAGGAAAGCAGGTTAAGTGTCTGAGACCTGCAGTACTGTAATGTAAGTCATGTAATGTACTTAATCTCGTACAGTAGAGGCTTAGAAGGGGCAAGAGGAGGAGGGAGAGCAGCAGGAGGAGGAGGATAAGTGGCTGAGAGCTGTAGTATTGTAATGTACCTGGGACTTCATCTCATACAGTAGAGGGTTGTCTGGAGTCAGCTGGATGGCTTCATCCCACCTCTTAATGGCCTCCCAGTGTCTGAGGAGAACACACATAAAACGGCCTTCCATTATCACCGTCAGGGTTACAAACTGTACTCACACACAAACATGTTGCATACAAGCATTATGGGAAAATCTCAACTACTGTACTGTGGCTATACTGGGCTTACAGAAGACGAGGGAGTACAGGAAAGAGAACATTACAAAGACCACATAAAGCATAGAATCACTGTTTAGCTTAGTGGTGTTGATCTCTCTACGTGCCTCACCTGTTTGATGCCCCACAAGTGTGAGCAGACGGAGCTACATGGAGCCGTGACAAACAGCAGAACATCAGACTCACTGTTGTTTTAAAGTTTTCATAAGAATTATTGTTCAGCGCCTCTGGTTAAGAGTTCAATTACGCAAGGCCATAGTCTGACGTCTGTCTGGGAGGCTGAATGACCCACTACTGACAGACAGATGGACAGACAGACGAGGATCAGCCAACAGACTGATGCTGTAAAACGACACCAACGCCCACAGATAGCCTTCGGTTTTATTAACCTTCATTGTGGAATGCAAACACACGCACACACTGTATGAACAGCTTACGGTTGATAGAAAATCCAATAAAGTTATGGAATCAGACACTCCCTGTGTGGTTGTCCCTCATCTGGGAATATTACATGTATTATTGAAGGGATTGTTAGCTTATTAAATACCATATGATATCAGTGGTAATCTATGGATCAATATGAGTTACTTCAGCTTTACTTATTGTCTGCTGTAGTGTCCATGTGGCTATCAAGTGGGATCCCGAGTGGCACAGCGGTCTAAGTCACTACATCTCAGTGCTTGAGGCGTCACTCACTACAGACACCCTGGTTCATATCCATGATGCATCACAACTGGCCGTGATTGGGAGTCCCATAGGTCGGCGCACAATTGTCCCAGCGTCGTCCGGTTTCTGTCGGTGTAGGCAGTTTTTTTTCTTAACTGACTTGCCTAGTTAAATAAAGGTTAAATAAAAAAATACATTCAAATCAACCTGTCTTCTTCGTCACCCATGTCCATAAGTACACACCATAATGTTTTGTAAGGTCAGGTTAATAAGGTAGCCTAGTGGTTAGAGCATTGGACTAGTAACCAGCAGGTAGCCTAGTGGTTAGAGCATAGGACTAGTAACCAGCAGGTAGCCTAGTGGTTAGAGCATTGGACTAGTAACCAGCAGGTAGCCTAGTGGTTAGAGCATTGGACTAGTAACCAGCAGGTAGCCTAGTGGTTAGAGCATTGGACTAGTAACCAGCAGGTAGCCTCGTGGTTAGAGCATTGGACTAGTAACCAGCAGGTAGCCTCGTGGTTAGAGCATTGGACTAGTGACCAGCAGGTAGCCTCGTGGTTAGAGCATTGGACTAGTGACCAGCAGGTAGCCTAGTGGTTAGAGCATTGGACTAGTAACCAGCAGGTAGCCTCGTGGTTAGAGCATTGGACTAGTAACCAGCAGGTAGCCTCGTGGTTAGAGCATTGGACTAGTAACCGAAAGGTTGCAAGATCGAATCCCCGAGCTGACAAGGTAAAAATCTGTCGTTCTGCCCCTGAACAAGGCAGTTAACTCACTGTTCCTAGGCCATCGTTGAAAATACAAATTTGTTCTTAACCGACTTGCCTGGTTAAATAAAGATTTTTAAAAAATGAACTAGGACTCTGAAAGGAAATGGTTCTAGCAATTGAGATGACTACAATCGGCTGTTATTCCAAAGTGATTCAAGTTTTTCCACTGTGATTGATACATTTTTCGAGGTTATCTTTTGAACCTGCTTAGAAACACTGGATGTGCATATGTATCCAAGCCAGCAGCACATGTCCCAATTCCCTTCTCTATTCTAGCCACAGAAAACATACCCAGAGATAGTGTAGTGTACAGGACTGAAATAAGGGTAGCCTAGTGGTTAGAGCGTTGGACTAGTAACTGAAAGGTTGCAAGTTCAAATCCCAGAGCTGACAAGGTACAAATCTGCCGTTCTGCCCCTGAACAGACAGTTAACCCACTGTTCCTAGGCCGTCATTGAAAATAAGAAATTGTTCTTAACTGACTTGCCTAGTTAAATAAAGGTAAAATAAAAATGGTCTCAGAGTTTGTTTGCTGCAGACTAAGTACACACCATAATGTTTTGTCAGGTTAATAAGCTCTCCCTGTCTCAGCTATGTCAATATTAATAATAATTTAGTTAACACTAGTGATGGGGTGGAGGGGGCAATAGATAGTGACATATCAGTATTATATTTGAAGTATATAGAAAACTATTATTTTTAAATAGTGAGTTAAAAGGGCTGAAAACATGTTATTTCCCTGACTGATCAAAATGTTTTCCCATGCTCTTGGTCAGCTCTCTGCAGCAGACATATAGTGGGCAACATGTTTGGAATATCAAATTGCAATAAAATCACAGTATCGAATCGCAATACCTAAAAAACAGGGAGAATCGCAATACATATCGTATTGGCACCTAAGTATCGTGATAATATATTGTGAGGTCCCTGGCAATTTCCAGCCCTAGATAATACCATACAGACATATCCAAACAAAAGGATTACATCTAATACCTATAAGCATACCTCTGCCGTGAGTAACTCAGGTTATGGACTAAGATGTCAATCATGATGGGCTAAGATGTAATGATCAAATGGGATCAAACCACACCAACTAGCCTAGCCATATGTACTTCAGGAAGAACGCAATAAGCTGAACTAGGCCATTATGTGAAAATGTCATATTCGAATGATGATGTTAATGCCTGCTGTGCTTATTATTGCAACACACAAACACGTACCCATGACGTCAGCTAAAAACAAATAGGGCGTTCTTTGTTAAAGTGTAAACTCAGAAGATGATGTACCTGAAAATGTTTTATATTATGGTTTACCCAAAGTCAGTGTGACTGAGTGAGTGATTTAGTCCGAAACAGCAAAAGAGGAAGTTAAGCTCATAGAATTTGTGTGCAGGATTTAAATCAGATCCATTTTCTTCTGTCTGACTCACCCAGATGGCCATACAATCGCGCACACGAGTGTGTAAACTGCAAAAGGCCTCCGCTCACAAACAAGTAGTTAGCTAATAACAGGGAGATGTCCAATTACATCAGGGGGATCTAACCCTCATTAATGAGAGGCTGACATCAGGGTCAATGTGTTTAGAGGTGGGGGAAAACCCTAAACCATATCCATTCCCTTCCCGGACAGATTCAGTGTCCAGTTCATTAGGCACCAAACCAGAAATTGGACTGAAACGGAGAGGCTTACGTAGACTTACAGTTCCAATGAGGTCATCATTGTAAATAATAATTTGTTCTTAATTGACTTACCTGTATAAATAAAAAAAGGTGGGGGAAAAAATCTGTTGCGAAACATTTTAAAACTGATTCCCTGCAAATGGCCACCGGACTATTACATTGATCCCCCCAATTTGTTTTGCACACTGCTGCTACTCTGTTTATTATCTATCACTTTATCACTTCCCCCTACCTACATTTACAAATGACCTTAACCCCCTCACACTGACTCAGTAACGGCACTCCCTGTATATAGCCTCATTATTGTTATGTTATTGTGTTACTTTTGACTATTTTTTACTTCAGTTTATTTGGTAAATATTTTCTTAACTGTTCTTGAATTGCACTGTTGGTTAAGTGCTTGAAAGTAAGCATTTCACAGTAAGGTCTACACGTGTTGAATTCGGCGCATGTGACAAATAAAGTTTGATTTGCATGCCCTAATGAATGGCACCGCCAAATCCCTGGCCAGCTACACTGAACCAGAGAAATCAAGAGACATCGTTTCCTAAGCAGAATCCAGTTACTTCTGACTAACCATCTTTCTACACTTGGTCACCCCTGGCAACATGTGTCTGTTAAAGTAAGAGGAGCAATATCAACTAACGTCAGATATATGGGTATTCATTGGCTGAAAGGTAAATTGTTATATACAAAAAGGTCACATAATGTACAAGCACAATGGCAGACATATTTCATATCTAGCCTAACATGTGTGATCATGTGAGTCGAATCTAATTCGAAACCCATTATAAGCCTGATATTTTTGTAAATATTATGTCCAGCTCAAATAAAACTATATATATTTAACCTTTATTTAACTAGGCAAGTCAGTTAAGAACAAATTCTTATTTACAACGACGATGCTGGGTCAATTGTGCACCGCCTTATGGGACTCCCAATCACGGCCGGATTGTGATACAGCCTGGATTCGAACCAGGGACTGTAATGACGCCTCTTGCACTGAGAATCAACTGATTATTCAATTTCAGTGACGAATGACTAACGAGTCAAATTGGATTGTCTTCATCATGTCATTGAAAACTCCTTAAAATGACAAAAAATATATATATAAATTTTTTTAAATTATTATTTCACCTTTATTTAACCAGGTAGGCCAGTTGAGAACAAGTTCTCATTTACAACGGCGACCTGGCCAAGATAAAGCAAAGCAGTGTGACAAACAACACAGTTACACATGGAATAAACAAAAGTAGTCAACAACACAGTCTATATACCGCATGTGCAAAAGAAGTAAGATTGAGGTAAGGCAATAAATAGGCCGTAGTGGTGAAATAATTACAATTCCGCAAATAAACACTGGAGTGATAGATGTGCAGAAGATGAATGTGCAAGTAGAGATACTGGGGTGCAAAGGAGCAAAGACATGCAGTTCAAATGGCTGCATGACTACGTTACAGGGTAATTCTGTATGCAGTCGGTCTACTTTATAACCACAATGTACACACAATGACAAAAAGCATTGAGGTTGAATATAGCTCAGCATCTGACTTAGCATTGAGTACACCAACTTCTGAATATCTTATTACAATTAAATGATGAAAAACAGTGTTGAGAGCTGCATTTGTTACTATCATCATCCCACTTAAGGACAACTATGGCGCAGAGAACAGAATGATACACTGACATAGCGGTCTAGTAAATACTATGTATATGCGTCCCAAATGGCACTCTATTCACTATATAGTACACTACATTTGACCATAGCCCTATGGGCCCTCATTAGTAAAAAGGGTGCCATTTCAGACAGCCGTTGACTGTCAGCTCCCTCCAGCTAAACACTTATGCGGTTGAAGACAAAGAATGATTGATCATATTAATTTCTCTGGCATGGATAAAAAGCTTATGAATATCTGATGCTGAAAATCTGATGAAAGATGAACTCGGGGGAAGAGGGAGGGAGGGAGAGATAGGGAGAGAGATAGAAAGAGAGCGGGAAAGAGTGAGAGAACACGCAAGAAAGAGAGGATGGGTGGGTTGGAGAGTTTGGATATGACAGAGTAGCTGGGTCTTGGAAAGGACTGAATAGTAGATATGATGAGTCGTAGAAATATATACAGTTTTCTATTATCATAAAATAATATTACGGATTAGGCTCCAAACAAGCCTTGAAAAACTCAAACAAGAATGATGCTGTGTGTGTGCATCTTGCTAGCAGTCACTCAAATGGCAAGGGGCTGAAGCTCATTGGCTTGAATTCAAATTGCTAGGGGGCTGGCCCACATGGGGGAAAATGGCATTGAACAGCTTCCAGTAAACAGTCGCTTTGAAACGAGGGATTATGTGGCTAATTGAGGTAAAACAGGCATTCTGATCATAGACTATGCATGTATGAACTACACATTCACAAATCCAGCCCAAAGCAGGAGGTAACAAAAAGAAAAGACGATTTGCCAAGGTTCCAGAACACATCTTTAACCCATTCACATCCTCATTCCTCACACATTCTGTTTGCTGTAAATACATTAAATTTGGTGCAAAAATGTTCACACAAACCACATGGAAATTTTACAATTGTCATTGTGTATCATACTTCCAGTGTCAAGTTTGGGATTTTGAGAAAATGTTAAATAAATCATTCAAATCATTCATCATATGTATTTTGAAATACATTTCAGAATAAAAATGGTTTAAAATGATATAGTATTGCTACTTGACCTGTTCTAAGCACAAATACGCCAAATATATGATTCAACTCATTGTAATTTGTGAACTACAGCCGTTTCTGTAGCGCACTATATTTAGTCTCTGGATTCAACGGGTACATTTCAAGAATCAAGTCATGTTCAAATAATCAGATCAGGGTCCGCATCCAAAGAGCATCTCAGAGAAGGTGATAGGAATACTGTTAAAACCAGTTTTAACACAAAAAAACTCCCAGCTCAGAGTAGGTTTTAAGACAATGCCCAGACGAACTCTGAGCCAGGAGTAAAATCAACTCAAATCAAATATGACTCATAAAAATTTAATCTCAGCTGGTAATCACGACAGTTTGAGGTACTTCAAAGGAAAGATAGTGATGGTACTCATTGCCATTGTTGCAAATGATGGGGAGTTAACAATCGCAATGAGGCATCGCCATCTGTGAATTATATACATAACACGCTTCAGACAAACACCGTCAATGTGACTGTACATGAAAAATTGCAGTGGTAAATGTTTTGCAACAAAAAACGATCTACCTGAACAAAAACGGGGAGAGACCTACCTGCATTTGTCCAATAAACTCTCGTTTGCTTTTTTCGTTTGGAGTAAACATTATTTTGTTGCAAAATTACACCCTAGGCATCAATCAAATCAAATGCAGATAATTCTGCATACAATTTCGCATTCAAACGTTTGAAAGGCCTATCATTTTTATCGAACACAATCAAAGTTAACATAAGCCCTAGATGTCTTCAATTGCCCAACTTATAGGCATGCCCAATTTAGACATATTTTAACATGTTGCAGCGCTCCAAATTGATAACATGATCTAGGTAATTAAATAATCTAAATAAAAACTTAGTGGTTTTAACGACTATACCGCTTAGCTAAGAATGATGTGAACAATCAAGTAAATAAACGTTGGTTAGTTTGTTAGCAAGTTCAATGTATGAGTAGCCACTGTAATGCTATGCAATAGGACAGCGTAGCTAAAAAATTGTCAGCCAACATATCGCGTAAAGTAATTTATTATTTGAAAAGCTATACCTTTATTACATTGCTCAACATTTTCTTAACATTTGTCATAATTAAAATAGTACTTTGAAATAAATAAAATAGTACCTTGAATTTGTATTCTGGTGTGACATTACAATTACATTTATTATAAAAAGGTTGAATGATCCTCAAGTAGACAAAACAAATATTTGTATTCATATTGTTTAGTTACTTCAGTCCTTAAATCAGAAATCAAATTCTGGAATTTCCAGAAACAAAAAACACAATTTCCATGTATAATGATAACCAAGTGTCTCACTATTACATTTTGGTTAAGGGAAACTTGCTAGATGATCAGAGAAATTAGTCAAAGCTTTTCTTTTAGGCTATTTACAGAAAAAGTCGTCCTGGATGCTAGCAATAGACAACAAGAAATCCCCAGGGGCCGACCAATTGGATCCTGGTCTGCTTAAGTGTGCAGCGCAGATCATTGTTAGTTCAAAACCCACATTTATTATTTAACTTTATCAGTAAATATTCCAAAAGTATGGAAATCATCTTGTGCTGCCACTTCATAAGGACGGGGACAGTAGAGATCTTAATCATCATCACCCCATTTCAAGGCTTCCTTTTCTAGCGAAGATTCTCGAATCCTTGGTGAATGTATACATTTGCTCTTTATTTATCTGAGAAATATATTTAGAATGTAAACCAATCTGGGTTCAGGCCTGGGCATAGTACTATTACAGCAACAACTTTAGTTGTTAATGATCCTGTCAATGCTTTAGACACTCAAATTAAATGTGCAGCTTTGTTTGTGGACCTGTTGATCATGCTATTTTATTGAATAAGTTGTCCTTGATAAGCCTGAGCTCTGATGCCTGCTCATGGTCTCACGATTATCTTAGTGACAGAACTCAAGCCATCATGATTGATGAGGTTAAGTCTGAATTTCTTGAAGTAGATAAAGGTGTACAACAGGGGATGATTTCAGGATCGGTTCTCTTCACTATTTATATACTATTGGTCAATCTGTTAAAAATGGTAAACTTCATTTATATTCAGATGATACTATTATGTATCCTATTGCCCTGACTGTTGTTCTGTGTCAAAATTACAGTAAGATGTAATACCTATACAGGAATCCCTTGCTGATTTAAAACGTGTGCTTAATACAGGCAAAACAAAATACATTTTTATTTTAAACTCTTGTAAGAATGTTTCAGATGAACTACATGTTCACTCATTAGATGATTCTCCAATATAACGTGTTCCTGCATATAAATACTTAGGCATTTGGATTGATGTGGATTTGACGTTTAGAAAACAGAGATGAGCTGGTTAAGAAGCTAAGATTTAAAGTTGTTGTTTTCTACAGAAACAGATTGTGACTTTCTCTAAACAATGGGAAGCAGATTATTCAATGAACATTGTTATCTGTCCTTGAATACGGTGACATTATTTATCAAAGTGCAGCTGCAACTACTCTTTGGATGCCATCTACCATAATGCCCTTCGTTTTGTTACAGGTGACAGTTGTGATATTCATCACTGCATCCTGTATCAAAAGGTTGGCTGGAATTCGGTAAAGACCCGTAGATCTATACATTACTCCCATTTTGTTTACAAGGCCCTATTTTATAAACTTATCTAACTTTTCTGTTGAAATATAGACACCCAAGTTGTCAATTTAAGGTATTGTTTGCCATCATGGACAAAAACAAAGGGGCGTCATGTCAACTACCCAGGTCTAGATTAATTATGGGTTGATCATATCGAAATATCATAAAATTATTTTAACAAGTCCAAAGCAATTGCATGCGGAGCAGGAACCATGGATTCGCTACATTTTTCAATTATCAAGACACCTGCTGGTAACTCTTAACTGGTTAAGACATCTCATGAGGTGTCTCAAATATCTGTTGACTAGGTGGGACTCTTTTGACTAAAGAGGCTTCATGCAAAGCTTTTATCTTTACCCTTAAGAGTAGGAGTAAAATGTCTATATTCTCACCACTTACAAACTATTTTCTACTCTGAGACACTTTGTGGATACGGGCCCAGAACTTAAAGGTTGGTTGGTAGGTATATATATATATATAAAAGGAACACACACACACACACACACACACACACACACACACACACACACACACACACACACACACACACACACACACACACACACACACACACACACACACACACACACACACAGAGAGTATATATGCATTATAAGCAAATCATATGCATGTCAATGGAGACTGGAAAGCGAGTCATTTCACAGCGTTTTTTTCCCTTTTCTCATATTAAACATGTTCAGATCTGAATAACTGTTGGTATACACACTGAGTGTACAAAACATTAGGAAAACCTGCTCTTTCCATGACATAGTTTTCACCAGGATTCACTTGGTCAATCTATGATCCCTTATTGATGTAACTTGTTAAATCCACTTCAAATCAGTGTAGATGAAGAGAAGACAGGTTAAAATAAGGATTTTTAAGCCTTAAGACAATTTAGACATGGATTGTGTATGTGTGCTATTCAGAGGGTATATGGGCAAGACAAAATATTTAAGTGCCTTTGAACGGGGTATGGTATTTGGGTGCCAGTCACACCCATTAGAGTGTGACATGAAACTAACGCTGCTGGGTTTTTCACACTCAACAGTTTCCTGTGTGTATCAAGTATGGTCCACCACCCAAAGAACATCCAGCCAACTTGACAACTGTGGGAAGCACTGGAGTCAACATCGGCCAGCATCCCTGTGGAACGCTTGACACCTTGTAGAGTCCATCCCCCGACGAATTGAGGCTGTCCTGGGGGGAAAAGGCGATGCAACTTAACAGTAGGAAGGTGTTCCTAATGTTTTGTACACTGTGTATTATTGCCTTGACTGACATTTATAAAAACAATATCTAAAAATCCACACACATCCCTAGAGCACATGCAGTATAAGCAAATTCAATGGCGACTGAGTCATATTACATTTTTTTCTCTGATCTTAAACATGTTAAGATATTGATCATTGTCTGGACCAATATATATATATCTATCTAAAGAAAACCACTCAAACTCACAATCACACAAACACTCCTAGAGTGTATTACGCAGTATAATCAATGGAGAGTGAGGCATGCTACAGAATTCTCCCTCTTTCTCTCCCTCTCACAAGCACACGTGTGACATACCACAGACATACAGTATAAACATGCAGGTGAGCATGGATATGTCATAGTAGGGTGGGGTATGCAAAATGGGTCATCTTTGAGCCCTTTCTGACCCCTTCTACCATGGGCAAACATGCATGGAAGGTTTCGTTCAAATCAAAAAGGGATTCAATTAATCTAGAACCAACACTTACTGATAATATACAGCTGGCTGGGTTTTCTATGCATCAGGCAGGACAGAACAGCTACACCTGGTAAGACGAGGGGTGGGGGTGTGTGTCTATTTGTCAATAACAGCTGGTGCGCGATGTCTAATATTAAAGAAGTCTCCAGGTATTGCTTGCTTGAGGTAGAGTACCTTATGATAATCTGTGAACTACACTATCTATAGTTTTCATAGCCGTCTATTTAATACCTCAAACCGATGCAGGCACTAAGACCGCACTCAAAAAGCTGTACAAGGCCATAAGCAAACAAGAAAATGCTCATCCAGAAGTGGCGCTCCTAGTGGCCGGGGACTTTAATGCAGGCAAACTTAAATCCTTTTAACCTAATTTCTACCGGCATGTCACATGTGCAACCAGAAGGAAAACAACTCTAGACCACCATTACTCCACACACAGAGACACATACAAAGTTCTCCCTCAACCTCCATTTGGCAAATTTGACCATAGTTCTATCCTCCTGATTCCTGCCTGGGCTCCCGAGTGGTGCAGTGGTCTAAGGCACTGCATCTCAGGGCAAGAGGCATCACTACAGTTCCTGGTTTGGATCCAGGCTGTATCACATAAGGCCGTGATTGGGAGTCCCATAGGGTGTCCGGGTTCGGCTGTTATTGTAAATAAGAATTTGTTCTTAACTGACTTGCCTAGTTAAAAGGTCAAATTTAATACATACATAAATAAATATATATATAGATAGCAAAAAAAACAAACATCCTAGATCTGAATGAAATATTCTTATTAAATACTTTTTTCTTTACATAGTTGAATGTGCTGACAACAAAAAAATCACACAGAAAATGATCAATGGAAATCAAATTTATCAACCCATGTAGGTCTGGATTTGGAGTCACACTCAAAATTAAAGTGGAAAACCACACTACAGGCTGATCCAACTTTGATGTAATGTCCTTAAAACAAGTCAAAATGAGGCTCAGTAGTGTGTGTGGCCTCCACGTGCCTGTTTGACCTCCCTACAACGCCTGGGCATGCTCCTGATGAGGTGGCGGATGGTCTCCTGAGGGATCTCCTCCCAGACCTGGACTAAAGCATCCGCCAACTCCTGGACAGTCTGTGGTGCAACGTGGCGTTGGTGGATGGAGCGAGACATGATGTCCCAGATGTGCTCAATTGGATTCATGTCTGGGGAACGGGCGGGCCAGTCCATAGCATCAATGCCTTCCTCTTGTAGGAACTGCTGACACACTCCAGCCACATGAGGTCTAGCATTGTCTTGCATTAGGAGGAACCCAGGGCCAACCGCACCAGCATATGGTCTCACAAGGGGTCTGAAGATCTCATCTCGGTACCTAATGGCAGTCAGGCTACCTCTGGCGAGCACATGGAGGGCTGTGCGGCCCCCCAAAGAACTGCCACCCCACACCATGACTGAACCACCGCCAAACCGGTCATGCTGGAGGATGTTGCAGGCAGCAGAACGTTCTCCACGGCGTCTCCAGACTGTCACACATGCTCAGTGTGAACCTGCTATCACCAGTGGCGAATTTGCCAATCTTGGTGTTCTCTGGCAAATGAAAAACATCCTGCACGGTGTTGGGCTGTAAGCACAACCCCCACCTGTGGACGTCGGGCCCTCATACCACCCTCATGGAGTCTGTTTCTGACCGTTTGAGCAGACATGCACATTTGTGGCCTGCTGGAGGTCATTTTGCAGGGCTCTGGCAGTGCTCCTCCTTGCACAAAGGCAGGAGGTAGCGGTTCTGCTACTAGGTTGTTGCCCTCCTATGGCCTCCTCCACATCTCCTGATGTATTGGCCTGTCTCCTGGTAGCGCCTCCATGCTCTGGACACTACGCTGACAGACACAGCAAACCTTCTTGCCACAGCTCGCATTGATGTGCCATCCTGGATGAGCTGCACTACCTGAGCCACTTGTGTGGGTTGTAGACTCCGTCTCATGCTACCACTAGAGTGAAAGCACCGCCAGCATTCAAAACTGACCAAAACATCAGCCAGGAAGCATAGGAACTGAGAAGTGGTCTGTAGTCACCACCTGCAGAACCACTCCTTTATTGGGGGTGTCTTGCTAATTGCCTATAATTTCCACCTGTTGTCTATTCCATTTGCACAACAGCATGTGACATTTATTGCCAATCAGTGTTGCTTCCTAAGTGGACAGTTTGATTTCACAGAGGTGTGATTGACTTGGAGTTACATTGTGTTGTTTAAGTGTTCCGTTTATTTTTTTGAGCAGTATATATATATATATATATATATAAAAAAAATAATAATAATTATATGGGGGCTACAATCTTCCCAGCTCTGCAGATTTTGCTGCGAGGAGGCAGAGTCATTAGATCATTTATTTTGGTACTGTCCATATGTAGCTCGTGTTTGGTCACAGGTCCAGGAATGGCTGAAGAACTGCAACATTTGCCTAGAACTAACGCTGCAGATAGCAATAGTGGGTGATTTGAAAAGCCATAGTCAATCTATCAATAATATAATCATTTCTTTAATTTACAATCTGTAGAAGCTATGAGATTAGAAAGGTTCAGCATCACAGCTCAGTTGAAAAAATATATGGCTGCTAGAAATCCAAAACGGACGGTGTTAAGAGATAGATGGGGAGGGGTTGAATGGAGCTGAAGGGTGGGACTGGATGGTGTTCAGAGATAGATGGGAGGGGTTGAATGGAGCTGAAGGGTGGGACTGGATGGTGTTCAGAGATAGATGGGAGGGGTTGAATGGAGCTGAAGGGTGGGACTGGATGGTGTTCAGAGATAGATGGGAGGGGTTGAATGGAGCTGAAGGGTGGGACTGGATGGTGTTCAGAGATAGATGGGAGGGGTTGAATGGAGCTGAAGGGTGGGACTGGATGGTGTTCAGAGATAGATGGGAGGGGTTGAATGGAGCTGAAGGGTGGGACTGGATGGTGTTCAGAGATAGATGGGAGGGGTTGAATGGAGCTGAAGGGTGGGACTGGATGGTGTTCAGAGATAGATGGGGAGGGGTTGAATGGAGCTGAAGGGTGGGACTGGATGGTGTTCAGAGATAGATGGGGAGGGGTTGAATGGAGCTGAAGGGTGGGACTGGATGGTGTTCAGAGATAGATGGGAGGGGTTGAATGGAGCTGAAGGGTGGGACTGGATGGTGTTCAGAGATAGATGGGAGGGGTTGAATGGAGCTGAAGGGTGGGACTGGATGGTGTTCAGAGATAGATGGGAGGGGTTGAATGGAGCTGAAGGGTGGGACTGGATGGTGTTCAGAGATAGATGGGAGGGGTTGAATGGAGCTGAAGGGTGGGACTGGATGGTGTTCAGAGATAGATGGGAGGGGTTGAATGGAGCTGAAGGGTGGGACTGGATGGTGTTCAGAGATAGATGGGAGGGGTTGAATGGAGCTGAAGGGTGGGACTGGATGGTGTTCAGAGATAGATGGGAGGGGTTGAATGGAGCTGAAGGGTGGGACTGGATGGTGTTCAGAGATAGATGGGAGGGGTTGAATGGAGCTGAAGGGTGGGACTGGATGGTGTTCAGAGATAGATGGGAGGGGTTGAATGGAGCTGAAGGGTGGGACTGGATGGTGTTCAGAGATAGATGGGAGGGGTTGAATGGAGCTGAATGGTGGGACTGGATGGTGTTCAGAGATAGATGGGAGGGGTTGAATGGAGCTGAAGGGTGGGACTGGATGGTGTTCAGAGATAGATGGGAGGGGTTGAATGGAGCTGAAGGGTGGGACTGGATGGTGTTCAGAGATAGATGGGAGGGGTTGAATGGAGCTGAAGGGTGGGACTGGATGGTGTTCAGAGATAGATGGGAGGGGTTGAATGGAGCTGAAGGGTGGGACTGGATGGTGTTCAGAGATAGATGGGAGGGGTTGAATGGAGCTGAAGGGTGGGACTGGATGGTGTTCAGAGATAGATGGGAGGGGTTGAATGGAGCTGAAGGGTGGGACTGGATGGTGTTCAGAGATAGATGGGAGGGGTTGAATGGAGCTGAAGGGTGGGACTAATAACAAGATAACCAATGTAAAACATACGGGGTCTGTAAAACATGTATAGGTTCAGAAATTTTGTGAAATAGCACAGTAGTTACAAATAGAATGGAGATCAGAAATAGAGGAAGGACTAAGAACAAACTAAATATAACTATTGTAACATATTGTGTCTGTAAAATGTGTATAATATGTATAAACTGAAGGTAGAAGCCTAAGTGTTATTGTTTATTAGTTGACTCCAATTGGGGGAAGGGTGGTAGGGTTTCCAGGGAATAATAAAGGTATATTCTAAAAAAAATTATGCATATCTATATAGGTAGGTAGGTAGATATATATATATATATATATATATGTATGGATGTTTATGCATGCATATGTATGGGTATATACACGTGTATATATATATATGGATATTAACCCCCCAAAATATATGGGGGATTGGAAATGATGCAGACAATTACATTGATGGAAGCAACAATCTTTCCACAATATTAAGCTGATCCACCCCTAATAAAATAAGCTTAATATTGTGGAAAGATTGTTGCTTCCATCAATGTAATTGTCTGCATCATTTCCAATCCCCCATATATTTTGGGGGGTTAATATCCAGCTCACTGGTCACCATAGCAACACTCGCTGTAGCACACGTTCCCAGCAGGTATATTTCACTGGTCATCCCCAAAGCCAACACCTCTTTTGGCCGCCTTTCCTTCCAGTTGTCTGCTGCTAATGACTGGAACGTATTGCAAAAATCACTGATTTTATTTCCCTCGCTAACTTTAAGCGTCGGCTGTCAGAGCAGCTTACTGATCGCTGCAGCTGTACACAGCCCATCTGTAAATAGCCCAACCAACCAATCCCACTCAAACTTTTGGTAGCCTACTGTATGGTTACCCCATTTATTTGGAGAATGATAAAAAAATGTTAATGGAGCAAATATGAAAAACATGTTATTGACATCAAAAGCGTATGATTTAGGATGCCACTGGGACACATTCAATATATGAGTTATACAGTGCATTCGTAAAGTATTCAGACCCCTCGACCTTTTCCACATTTTGTTACGTTACAGCCTTATTCAAAAATCGATTTAAAAAAATTCTCATCAATCTACACACAATACTGCATAATGGTATTGTCTTTCTGGAAGGTTCTCCCATCTCAACAGAGGAACTCTAGAGCTCTGTCAGAGTGACCATCGGGTTCTTGGTTACCTACCTGACCAAGGCTGGGCGTCCAGCTCTAGGAAGAGTCTTTACCACAGGTGGACTCCAAGTTGTAGAAACATCAAGGATGATCAATGGAAACAGAATGCACCTATGCTCAATTTCGAGTGGGTCTGAATACTTATGTATTCATAAATTTGCAAACATTTAAACATTTCTAAAAAAAAACGCTTTTTGCTTTGTAATTATGGGGTATTGTGTGTAGCTTGCAGAATTTTTTGGGATCCATTTTAGAATAAGGCTGTAATGTAACATAATGTGGGAAAAGTGAAGGGTTCTGAATACTTTCCAAAGGCGCTGTATATTCATTTCTGCCAACTTTTCCATTATAAAGTAGTTGAGAGCCTTCCCAGTAGAATGGCTCCCTCTTCTGGACATATTTGGAAACGCAGCACTTTGGTTGGGCCTCAAAAAGGCAACGCTCGGGTGCGGTTTCAACATGGCTACGTAAAGACGTGTTCCGAGGCCTCTCCACAAAGGGATGATACTTTTAATGTTTTAACTATCAAAACAAGAACACATTTTCCACACCTACTGACTACAGCCAAATTCGTATGGCATTATTGGATAGGTCTGGAACCGGGAAAACGAAAACGGTAAACAAGAAGACAACAAAGACCAGCAACAAGATGGCAGATGCTAAAGTTATGGACATGCTAGTTACCATCTGCCCAGAAATGGCTACACTACGCCCTGATTTCATGACCGAACCTTGCTCCTCTGTGTCAAATCTAGGAGCTGAAATTATGACTCAAGTCCAATCAACTATGGCAACACTACAAACAACTATCGCGACACAAACCCCCAAAATAAAGGATATGGAAACGTCACTGACCGGCTTACCGAATTGGAGAACAAAAATAAGAGCTTACCTCCGAGAACGTTAAGCTAAAGGTTAGTCTAGATGAACAGGTAAACCGTTCCCGGAGAAAGAACATACGTGTGGTTGGAATCGCAGAAGGGCTGGAAGGGCGCAATCCTACTGAGTTCATGGCCTCTTTCCTGCAAGACGTCGTCGGGGGAGAGATGTCTGACAGGCCCCCAGTCAGTCAGAGGGCCGAACTCTAGCAGCAAAACCACAGCCTGGTCGCCCTCCCAGAGCAATGCTGGTCTGCCTGCATTACTTCCAGACCAAAGAGAAAATTCTTTGGACATCCCGCGAAGAGGACAACTGAACTGCAATGGCAAGTGGATTACTTGGCAGACCTGGCAAGACGCAGAGCTGCATACAAAGACGCGAAACCCACCTTCACAAGGCAGGAGTCCGATTTGGCCTGATACAATCGGCTAAACTGAGGTTTACTTTCTAGAGGGCTAGCCACACATTTGACGACCCCCAGTCTGTGCTCACTATCCACTCTACAGCAGCACAGAACCCAGATCGGTGAAGGTTGGTGTATGGACATGAACAAGAGTAACTTATTTGCCCTAGCTGGGAAGTCAATGCACCGCATACAGATGGCTGATCAAGCACATGATTAGTTGGTGCCTAGAAAGAGACCACTCACTTTGGGTTGGAATGAAATCAATAGCATGTCATCCAAGAGCATTAGCTTCCTTACCATTTATTAATAGCTTTGAAAAGATCCAGGCCTTCATTTTACAGTCTTATAATACACTCTTAGCTTGGAAAGATGCAAGGAGGTACTTGCAGATTCCAGACCATCTCTCACTCCGGTCACCGATTGCCGTTAATCCAGATTTCCCCCCACAAATAAGGAGTATTGGACTTCTGGATTGGAAGACGAAGGGTATTGCTGACCGTATGACTGTATTTTCTCAGGACATTCTTAAATCATTCCAACATATAAAAACTGAGTTTGACACCCCAAACAAATATTTTTTTTAAGTACCTACAACTTAGACATTTCATAGAGGGTCAGAAGAAAGTCGATAAACTACGTTTTCAAATGACTGAAGTTGAAAAAAAAAGAAATCCTACTGTTCGGAGAGGTTTAATCTCCGACATATATTCTATTTCATTGAACATAAGTGCTTCATCCTATTTTGCGTTGAGAGAAGTTTGGGAGAGAGACTTTGGACATAAATTTGTTGAGGAAGAATAGGCTTCTATCTGCGAAAGGGTCAACCCCAAATTCACCTCCATAAGCATACGATAACTACATTTCAAATGTTTTCATAGAACCTACTATACACTTGTCCGCTTTCACAGAATGTTTTCCAATGCATCACATTTATGTTTTAAATGTGAACAGGATACTGGCACCTTCAAGAGAGAATCCTACTTACATAAGATGGTGCCGACAGAGATGGTCGCCTCACTGAGTTCTTAGGAGACTAAACTTTATTTATTTTTTAAATGTATTATTTCTTACACTATTTCCCCAGTAAATCTTAAGTCGTATTACATACAGCTGGGAAGAACTATTAGATATAAGAGCAATGTCAACTTACCAACATTACGACCAGGAATACAACTTTCCAGAAGCAGATCCTCTGTTCGGACCACCACCCAGGACAATGGATCTAATTTCAGAAGCCGACCCAAAACAACGGCGCTGCAGAAGGGGCAGACAGAGCGGCCTCCTGGTCAGGCTCCATAGACGTGCACATCTAGTCTCTTGACAACAAGGTAGACGAAATTCGAGCAAGGATTGCCTTCCAGAGAGACAGAGATTGTAACATTCTCTGTTTCATGGAAACATGGCTCTCTCGGGATATGTTGTTTGAATCGGTTCAGCCAGTGGGCCTCTCCATGCATAGCGCCGACAGAAATAAACACCTCTCTGGGAAGAGGAAGGGTGGGGGTGTATGCTCCATGATTAACGAATCATGGTGTAATCCATAACAACATACAGGAACTCAAGTCCTTCTGCTGACCCGATCTAGAATTCCTTACAATCAAATGCCAGCCATTTTATGTATCAAAATAATTATTGTCAGTTATAGTCACAGCTGTGTACATTCCCCCTCAAGCGGACACCAAGACGGCCCTCAAGGAACTTCACTGGACTTTGTAAACTGGAAACCATATATCCTGAGGCTGCATCAAAGCAAATTTGAGAACAAGGCTACCTAAACCCTATCAGCATATTGATTGCACTACACGCAGGAGGTAATACACTCAATCACTGCTACTCTAACTTTTGCGATGCATACAAAGCCCTCCCCCGCCCTCCCTTCGGCAAATGCAGCCTGGTATGGCAAATGCACCGCCTTCAACCGCAAGGCTCTCCAGAGGGGGGTGTAGTCTGCACAACGCATCACCAGCGGCAAACTAACTGCCCTCAATGAAACATACAGCACCTGATGTCACAGGAAGGCTAAAAAGATCATCAAGGACAACAACCACCCAAGCCACTGCCTGTTACACCACTACCACCCAGAAGGTGAGGTGCAGGTGCATCAAAGCTGGGACAGAGAGACTGAAAAACAGCTTCTATCTCAAGGCCATCAGACTGCTAAAAAGCAATCACTACCTCAGAGAAGCTGCTGCCTACATTGAGACCCAATCACTAGCCACTTTAAAAAATTGCTCACTAGTCACTTTAAGCAATGGCACTTTAAATAATGCCACTTCAATAATGTTTATATATCTTACATTACTCATATCAAATGTATGATATGATGGCAATTTGCATATACTCCAGAATGTTATGAAGAGTGATCAGACGAATTGCAATTAATTGCAAAGTCCCTCTTTGCCATGCAAATGAATCCCCCAAAAACCTTTCCACTGCATTTCAGCCCTGCCACAAAAGGACCAGCTGACATCATTTCAGTGATTCTCTCGTTAACACAGGTGTGAGTGTTGATGAGGACAAGGCTGGAGATCACGCTGTCATGCTGATTGTTCGAATAACAGACTGGAAGCTTCAAAAGGAGGGTGGTGCTTGGAATCATTGTTCTTCCTCTGTCAACATGGTTACCTGCAAGGAAACAGGTGCCGTCATCCTTGCTTTGCACAAAAAGGGCTTCACAGGCAAGGATATTGCTGCCAGTAAGATTGTACCTAAATCAACCATTTATCGGATCATCAAGAACTTCAAGGAGAGCGGTTCAATTGTTGTGAAGAAGGCTTCAGGGCGCCCAAGAAAGTCCAGCAAACGCCAGGACCATCTCCTAAAGTTGATTCAGCTGCGGGATCGGGGCACCACCAGTAATGAGCTTGCTCAGGCATGGCAGCAGGCAAGTGCATATGCAAACACAGTGAGGCGAAGACTTTTGGAGGATGGCCTGGTGTCAAGAAGGGCAGCAAAGAAGCCACTTCTTTCCAGGAAAAACATCAGGGACAGACTGATATTCTGCAAAAGGTACAGGGATTGGACTGCTGATGACTGGGATAAAGTCATTTTCTCTGATGAATCCCCTTTCCGATTGTTGGGGCATCTGGAAAAAAGCTTGTCCGGAGAAGACAAGGTGAGCGCTACCATCAGTCCTGTGTCATGCCAACAGTAAAGCATCCTGAGACCATTCATGTGTGGGGTTGCTTCTCAGCCAAGGGAGTGGGCTCACTCACAATTTTGCCTAAGAACGCAGCCATGAATAAAGAATGGTACCAATACATCCTCCGAGAGCAACTTCTCCCAACCATTAACCTGTTGATCCTACCCCCTACTTTTTCAAACATTCTGTTAAAAATCGCGCAACATTTCAGCGCCCTGCTACTCATGCCAGGAATATAGTATATGCATATGATTAGTATGTGTGGATAGAAAACACTCAGACGTTTCGAAAACTTGTTAAATCACAGCTGTGACTATAACAGAACGTGCGTTTCATCGAAAAGCGCAGGACAATCTGATCACTGAAAACTGGAAAATGTATCAATGCGCCACTTGAATGTATTGTTGAATAGAAACCACAATACCTGGAGCCGAGGTTGCAATACCTACCGCTTCCACACGATGTCAACAGTCTTGTCATTTGCCTAGGATTTGTTTCTTGGTCAAACGGACAAGAGGCAGCCCATTTCTTCCGGTCTCCGACCGGATATTTTGGT
This sequence comes from Oncorhynchus keta, assembly GCF_023373465.1. Lineage (NCBI taxonomy): Eukaryota > Metazoa > Chordata > Actinopteri > Salmoniformes > Salmonidae > Oncorhynchus > Oncorhynchus keta. Next base: position 21,728,130 of record NC_068429.1, read on the forward strand.
TGAGATTTACCCGGACATTATTTCAAGACGTACAGCTATAGAATATACATTGCCTCGTGATCAATTTGATCGATTATTAACGTTTACTAATACCTAAAGTTGCATTACAAAAGTATTTCAAAGTGTTTTGTGAAAGTTTATCGTCAACTTTTTTAATTTAAAAAAATGACGTTGCGTTATAAAACGCTGTTTTTTTCCTTGATCACACAGTCTTCATAGATCGATATTTGGCTATATATGGACCGATTTAATCGAAAAAAATATCCAATAGTGATGTTTATGGGACATCTAGGAGTGCCAACAAAGAAGATGGTCAAAGGTAATGAATGTTTTATATTTTATTTCTGCATTTTGTGTAGCGCCGACTATGCTAATTATTTTGTTCACGTCCCCTGTGGGTCTTTAGGGGTGTTGCATGCTATCAGATAATAGCTTCATGCTTTCGCCGAAAAGCATTTTAAAAATCTGACTTGTTGGCTGGATTCACAACGAGTGTAGCTTTAATTCAATACCCTGCATGTGTGTTTTAATGAACGTTTGAGTTTTAACGAGTGCTATTAGCATTTAGCGTAGCACATTTGCATTTCCAGATGTCTAGATGGGACGCCTGCGTGTCGGGTGGAGGTAAGAGGTTAAGGAACAGTTTGGTGACGAACAATGCCTTTTCCAGTACCTTGCCATAACGGAAAAGTGAGAACTAAGTGGCTCGGAGAACAAAACATCAATATTTTGGGTCCAAGGCCAGGAATCTCCCCAGACCTTAATCCCATTGAGAACTTGTGGTCAATTCTCAAGAGGTGGGTGGACAAACAAAACCCAGAAGTGAATTGACAGCATACCCACGCGGATTGCAGAGGTCTTGAAAAAGAAGGGTCAACACTGCAAGTATTGACACTCTGCATCAACTTCATGTAATTGTCAATAAAAGCCTTTGACACTTATGAAATGCTTGTAATTATACTTCAGTATTCCATAGTAACATCTGACAAAAATATCTAAATACACTGAACAGCAAACTTTGTGGAAATTAATATTTGTGTCATTCTCAAAACTTTTGGCCACGACTACATATACTGTATTTTATACCATCTATTGCACCTTGCCTATGCCACTCGTCCATTGCTCATCTATATACTTAAATGTACATATTCTCATTCACCCCTTTAGATTTGTGTGTATTAGGTAGTTGTTGGGGAATTGTTAGATTACTTGTTAAATATTACGGCACTGTCGGAACTAGAAGCAAAAGTAACAATAGCTTTAGGCTACTGTATGCTATAGGCTATTGTATGCTTAAGCTTAAACTCTATTGGACTAGTTAGGTAAATGAAAACCACACAACTGAATAATTTAGGAAAATAATGCAGGCTTGTATTTTGTAAATAAAAATACTTACAAAAAATGAATCACCTTGAGTAAATATTGATATGTGATATTTGTACAATGAGCTCAATATGAATGAAATACATCAATAGCAAAATAGACTTAGATATCGGTCATATATCCTGCCTATAGTTTACTAGGGTGCACCAAACTCTCTTAATCTGAGGGTCTCTCAGATTTCAATGTTCAAAGTTCAATAGCAATACAATAAACATGAATCCACAGAAAAACAACACAATTCACAAATACTGACTTATAAACCACTATAAATTAGAATCAAATGTGAGTGACTGCCTATCAAACACTGTAAGGTGTTTAAGTGTAGCATGTGCTTATAACAATCCCACTGCAAAGTATGATGCAATGATGTCTTGCAAGAAATCCTACCACACCGTAGTATGGCAGTGCAAATTCAGTGTTCTCAGGAAAATAAATCTTGCATGCAAATCTTCCTATCAATGTCCTGGGTTCGGGTGGCTCACCATCCTTGGTGGAACTGAATCCATACTAAAAAACCTAACCAAATCCTGGCGTCAATCTTTCCCTCAATCCCTTCACAGCACGATCATATAGATAAGTGAGTGTTAATATCCAGTTCTCTTTTTAGTTCAGTTTTATACTACTTCAACGATTTGAAACAAAGTTTTTCTTTCATGGAATGGCGGTAGCTCTTTTTCAGCACATTGGCGCCGACTGGTGTATAACGTGAGGTTAGGAGAGGGACTAAGAGAATATTGAGTTTTGATTGGCTCAAAATAAGCTGCTCATCATGCAGATTCTGACAGCTGATATGTAATAGCTGTGAACTTAAACATATCAATAGCAATATAGTATAATATGATTGTTATTGGAATCTCACTAGTAATGATAAGTATTCAACATTAGTGGACCTGTGTTACACCAGCATTTCACTAAACTCGCATTAACATCTGCTTACCATGTGTATGTGACCAATACAATTATTTGATTCATGCATGTTTTTTGGTATTGTAGCAGAATCCAGTCTTATTGGAATGATATTCATTTACACATCTAGAAGATCTTGAGTAGACAATTAGCTTTTTCACCAAATGTATGTGTTCTACTTTGATTGTAACATTGTGTTAGATCTTGACTCTGAACATCTGTTTGATACCCTTGTTTTCTTAGCCAAAAAATGCATATTGTTATGTTCCAAACCTGAAGTACCATCTGCGAGAATGTGGCTTCCTCAAGCAACTGCCATCCTACCTCTAGAGAAACTTAACTTTGATTTACACCAGAAGTTTGACACATTTTGGAAAAGCTGGTCTCCATTGTGGTCCTATGTAGAAAACCTCCCATAAATGCCCCATGTTATAATTGTGAAGTTCGCATATTGTTTTTATGACTGCCTTTTTGTATAATGTTTTGCTGTATCCTTATTCATTTTATTGTACTTGGTCTGTGTGGTGCACTTTGTTTGGTTGTCTGTGTAACCCCTGTTAAAACAAAATAACATTCTAATAGAAGGATAATTTAAAAAAGGCCACGCTCATAAGGCCAGAATTGATTACTTCCAGAAGCTGCTGCTCGCTGACATTTCAGGGAACAGGGACAAGAGCATTGATGAGGATCACAGTAAATTTCCTGGATTGGTCTCAGGTTTAGATGTTTGCGCAGATCCAGTCTAACTAAATGAGAGATCCATCCATGGCAGAGAGCTCTTCCTTTATAGAGCCATTCTTCACAGGCCCTGGCACCAGTCTGCTGGGAGCCTCGACCGCTGGCACCAGTCTGCTGGGAACATCGACCACTAGCACCAGTCTGCTGAGAGTCTAGACCCCTGTCTGCGTCACTCACAGGCCCTGGCACCAGTCTGCTGGGAGCCCGAATCCCTGCCTGCGTCACTTACAGGCACTCCTGCAGCGGTTCCAAAATGGTAGATGCAAAATGGGTCCCAGCCAAAGGGAATGTCAGAGCAGTCAGAGTGACTGTGTGTGTGTGTGTGTCTGGCCAGCATGTTGATGGAGGATTACTCTGCAGCATCTGGGCTTGAGCTCGTCAAACAATCTGATGAGTGAATGTCCGATCTCATGGAACATTGCCTTGACATGGACACAACTTGCGATGAACATATTGGTAAATTTTGCTGCTGACTAACCGACCTCATTAACCGGTCAACAAACGGTAAAAAAAATGCCCAAACAGTAAAATACATGACCAACAGGAAATACTATGCATGCATACAAGTAACGGACATATCTCATTAAGAGCTTAAAGGGTAGGAAGCATAAACTTAACCAAATGTAACATATGGATTTGCAATAGAACACACATCAAAACTCCCAATGCAAAGTTACCTCACTTGTGTTATTCCAGTTATTCCATAAAACTATTCAGAAATCCAAAGAATGCCAAAAAACATTTGCAGGGTGTTACGTAATATGGAGGGCCCGTCAAACCAGCCTATTTCCTATAAAGTAAACGTCAGCAGTAATAACTTCAAATGAAAGACTTCAAATTTAACCAAATCGTTTGAACTTATGACTACTGGTTTCAATAACATTTTCTGCCAACTTACAAGAAAATTACTTTATAAATAAAATTTTACAAATCAGCTTGCAAGGTTGCTAGCCAACCAGCCTGCTAATGTTAGCTCTACAAGCCTGTTAACCTTACGTATGCACAGCGAGATTCAGCCAGTTACTATCAACACCTAAGTTACAGCTAAATTAAAGTAAACCAAAAAGGTTTTGGAATTACTGTATCAGCCAAAAGTTTGAACAAACCTACTCATTCTAGTTAAAATATATGTTTTTTAAAAACTATTTACTACATTGTAGAACAATAGGAAAGACATCAAAACTATGAAATAACACATATGGAATCATGTTGTAACCAAAATGGTGTTGATTCTTCAAAGTAGCCACCCTTTTACTTGATAACAGCTTTGCACTCTCTTGGCATTCTCTCAACCAGCTTTATCTGGAATACTTTTCTAAGTGTTCCCACATATGGTGAGCACTTGTTGGCTGCTTTTCCTTCACTCTGTGGTCTAACTCTTCCCAAACCCTCTCAATTTCGTTGATGTCGAGGGATTGTGGAGGCCAGGTCATCTGATGCAGCACTCCATCACTCTCCTTCTTGGTCAAATAGCCCTTACACAGCCTGGAGGTGTGTTGGGTCATTGTTCTGTTGAAAAACAAATGGTAGTCCCACTAAGCGCAAACCAGATTTGATGGCGCACGCTGCAGAATGCTGTGGTACCCATGATGGTCAAGTGTGCCTTGAATTCTAAATAAATCACAGACAGTGTCACCAGCAAAGCATCCCCACACCATAACACCTCCTCCTTAATACTTTGCGATGGGAACCACACATGCAGAGATCATCTGTTCACAGACACTGCGTCTCACAAAGACACGGCGGTTAGAACCAAAAATCTCAAATTTGAACTCATCAGACCAAAGAACAGATTTCCACCATTCTAATGTCCATTGATCATGTTTCTTGGCCCAAGCAAGTCTCTTCTTATTATTGGTGTCCTTTAATAGTGGTTTCTTTGCAGCAATTTAACCATGAAGGCCTGATTCATGCAGTCTCCTCTGAACAGTTGATGTTGAGATGTCTGAAGCATTTATTTGGGTTGAAATTTCTGATGCTGGTAACTCTAATGAACTTATCCTCTGCAGCAGAAGTAACTCTGGTTCATCTTTTCCTGTGGCGGTCCTCATGAGAGCCAGTTTCATTATAGCACTTGAAGGTTTTTTCGACTGCACTTGAAGAAACTTTCAAAGTTCTTGACATTTTACAGATTGACTGACCTTCATGTCTTAAAGTAATGATGGACTGTCATTTCTCTTTGCTTATTTGAGCTGTTCTTGCCAAAATATGGACTTGGGTCTTTTACCAAATAGGGCTATCTTCTGTATATCACCCCTACCTTGTCACAACACAACTGATTGGCTGAAATGCATTAATGAAGGAAACTAAATGACACAAATTAACAAGGCACACCTGTTAATTGAAATGCATTCAAGGTGACTACCTCATGAACCTGGTTGAGAAAATGCCACGAGTGTGCAAAGTTGTCATCAAGGCAAAGTGTGGCTACTTCAAAGAATCTGAAATATAAAATATACTTAGATTTGTTTAACACTTTTTTGGTTACAACATGATTCCATGTGTGTTATTTCATAGTTTTGATGTCTTCACTATTATTCTAAAATAATAACATTACTTTAATGAAATATTTCAGTTGTCTATTTTAAATTTGATGACTTTATAATTTAATTCCAGGTCATCATCTCATCTCTATAGAGCTGCTGCATATGCTGTCTGACAAAATCACTATTTTAATAGGCCTAGTTCTTCAAAGTAAATAAGGCATACTTTTATGACTGCTGAATACCAACTGTCTCTGAATCACTAAGATCATGTATTTTCTGGTAAAAATACCTTGTTGACAGTGCATTCTTCTGGTCTCTTATGTAGCAGGCATAAAAGACACACATACCGGACTCGTAACTGTGCAGTGGATTATGCTCATTGTTGTTAATTATCACCTTTTCTGCACTAAACTATGTAGAACATTGGCCTGCTGGAAACGACAACTCCCTAGTACATTGCACAGTTCAAGCTGGATCTGATTTATATCTAGAGAAACTGCAGTAAAATGTGTGCATTAAGCCCGCAGAAATTATTATTATTTATTTTAATAATTTAATTCAAATAACTGCACAAAATGGAACTGAAATATTTGAACCAATGTCGGTCAATTAGTTGTTTTAAAAAAACGATTCATCCCTCAGCACTAGAGCAGGCACACTTTCCTGTAGGCTTAGATTGAAAAGATGGCAAATAGGAGTGGCAATATCTTCAGCTATAATCCTCAGTAATTTTCCATCCAAGTTGTCAGACCCAGGTGGCTTGTAATTTTTTATAAAGATTATAGTCTATCATCTCTTCCACACTCACTTTACGGAATAAAACATTACAATGCTTGTCTTTCATAATTTTGTCAGTTATGCATGGATATGTAGGTTCAGAATTTGTTGTGGGAATGTCATGCATAAATTTGCTAATCTTGCCAATTAAAAAAATCATTAAAGTAGTTGGCAACGTTAGCCAGCTGGAACTAGCTAGATAGCACCGATTCTCCATATGAAGTCGAGACGTAGGGCATTGTGGGTAGTTCCAAAGATATCCGGAAATAAGTTAATAAATATGTAAAAACACTAAAACATAACTGTGTTTGTGGTTAAAGATAACCAGACCAGAACTAAGTGACTGAGTCTTTGACCATACTGTGTTGTTTGGTAGTAAAAAAAAATAATAATAATAATTTTCCCTACCTTTTAATGAAAGCATGCAACAATAGCAAGCCTTTCGTCTTACAGTCAAAGCGGTATAACCTATTATTGAACATGCAACTCCAGTAATGAAGCAGCTACTTAAACATAATTTTCAAACATTAGTCAAAAATCAATTTGTGGGAAAACACAGGTCTAATGAGCCTACCTATTGAGAGCGGTTCCATATACAGTGGGGCAAAAAAGTATTTAGTCAGCCACCAATTGTGCAAGTTCTCCCACTTAAAAAGATGAGAGGCCTGTAATTATCATCATAGGTACACTTCAACTATGACAGACAAAATTAGAATAAAAAAATCCAGAAAATCACATTGTAGGATTTTTTATGAATTTGCAAATTATGGTGGGAAATAAATATTTGGTCACCTACAAACTAGCTCTCACAGACCTGTAACAACTTCTTTAAGAGGCTCCTCTGTCCTCCACTCGTTGCCTGTATTAATGGCACCTGTTTGAATTTGTTATCAGTACAAAAGATACCCGTCTACAACCTCAAACAGTCACACTCCAAACTCCACTATGGCCAAGACCAAAGAGCTGTCAAAGGACACCAGAAACAAAATTGTAGACCTGCACCAGGCTGGGAAGACTGAATCTGCAATAGGTAAGCAGCTTGGCTTGAAGAAATCAACTGTGGGAGCAATTATTAGGAAATGGAAGACATACAAGACCACTGATAATCTCCCTCGATCTGGGGCTCGATGCAAGATCTCACCCCGTGGCGTCAAAATGATCACAAGAACGGTGAGCAAAAATCCTAGAACCACACGGGGTGACCTAGTGAATGACCTACAGAGAGCTGGGACCAAAGTAACAAAGCCTACCATCAGTAACACACTACGCCGCCAGGGACTCAAATCCTGCAGTGCCAGACGTGTCCCCCTGCTTAAGCCAGTACATGTTGAGGCCCGTCTGAAGTTTGCAAGAGAGCATTTGGATGATCCAGAAGAAGATTGGGAGAATGGCATATGGTCAGATGAAACCAAAATATAACTTTTTGGTAAAAACTCAACTCATCGTGTTTGGAGGACAAAGAATGCTGAGTTGCATCCAAAGAACACCATACATACTGTGAAGCATGGGGGTGGAAACATCATGCTTTGGGGCTTTTTTTCTGCAAAGGGACCAGGACGACTGATCCGTGTAACGGAAAGAACGAATGGGGCCATGTATTGTGAGATTTTGAGTGAAATCCTCCTTCCATCAGCGAGGGCATTGAAGATGAAACATGGCTGGGTCTTTCAGCATGACAATGATCCCAAACACATCGCCCGGGCAACAAAGGAGTGGCTTCATAAGAAGCATTTCAAGTTCCTGGAGTGGCCTAGCCAGTCTCCAGATCTCAACTCCATAGAAAATCTTTGGAGGGAGTTGAAAGTCCGTGTTGCCCAGCAACAGCCCCAAAACATCACTGCTCTAGAGGAGACCTGCATGGAGGAATGGGCCAAAATACCAGCAACAGTGTGTGAAAACCTTGTGAGGACTTACAGAAAACGTTTGACCTCTGTCATTGCCAACAAAGGGTATATAACAAAGTATTGAGAAACTTTTGTTATTGAACAGATAAACATTTTGTTATTAAAAACAAATATTTTCTTTTTTTCCATTTTGTCTGTCATAGTTGAAGTGTAATGATGACTAGGATCTTTTTTGTGACTTTGGCTTCTTTTTGGGCAGAGATAAAAAATCTCCTTTAGAAACTTGATATGAAAATCAATAATAATAGGATTGTGACTTTGGCTTCTGGGCAAAAAAAGAAAGTTGATATGAAAATGGTCTTTATAAAATAATTGCCTCCACGTTTCTAAGGTTGGATTTTGGCTACTCTGAAGCAACATAAGACATGCCTCATTATTTGAAGTAATGTAAAATGTTTAGGTTTCAAACAATTGTACTGTCTCAAGCTCACATTGCAAAGTGGTGCGTGATGAGCTGAAGCCTGCCTGCCTGCCTACCATTGCCTATAGCCTATGCACTCGAATGACAAAAATAAAAACATGATGTCTTTATAAATCGGTGCAATGAACAGTTTAAACACATGATTGGATTTAGAATGGTTATTTATTGACCAATGACTGGGCTTATAAAAATTACATGTTTTGAGGAGCTGCTCACTATGACAGCCTAGTTTGAAGAGCAGAATAGCCTATGTATGCTGTGCGTGTGTGATAAATATATTGAACAAAAATATAAAACGCAACATGTAAAGTGTTAGTCCCATGTTTCATGAACTGAAATAAAAGATCAGACATTTTCTATACGCACAAAAAGCTTATTTCTCTCAAAATCTGTGCACAAATTTGTTTACATCCTTGTTAGTGAGCATTTCTCCTTTGCCAAGATAATCCATCCACCCGACAGGTGGCATATCAAAAAGCTGATTAAACAGCATAATCATTACGCAGGTGCACCTTGTGCTGGGAACAATAAAAGGCAACTCTAAAATGGGCAGTTGTCACACAACACAATGCCACATATGTCTCAAGTTGAGGGAGCGTGCAAATGGCATGCTGACTGCAGGAATGTCCACCAGAGCGGTTGCCAGAGAATTTAATGTTAATTTCTCTACCATAAGCCTCTTCCAACATCATTTTAGAGAATTTGGCAGTATGTCCAACTGGCCTCACAATCGCACACCACATGTAACCACGTCAGCATAGCACCTTCACATGCTGCTTCTTCACCTGTGGGATCGTCTGACAGCTGATGAAACTGTGGGTTTGTAGAACCAAAGAATTTCTGCACAAATGGTCAGAAACGGTCTCCGGGAAGTTCATCTGTGTGCTCATTGTCCTCACAAGGGACTTGGCCTGACGGCAGTTCAGCGTCGTAACCGATTTCAGTGGGCAAATGCTCACCTTTGATGGCTACTGGCACGCTGGAGAAGTGTTCAGATTCACCCGGATGAATCCAGGTTTCAACTGTACTGGGCAGATGGCAGACAGTGTGTATGGCGTCATGTGGGCGAGTGATTTGCTGATGTCATTGTTGTGAACAGAGTTCCCCATGGTTTTGGTGGGATTATGGTATGGGCAGGAATAAGCTACCGACAACGAATACAATTGCATTTTATCGATGGCAATATGAACGCACAGAGATACAGTGATGAGATCCTGAGGCCCATGTCATGCCATTCATCCGCCGCCATCACCTCATTTTTCAGCATGACAATGCACAGCCCCATGTCGCAAGGATCAGTACACAATTCCTGGAAGCTGAAAAGGTCCCAGTTCTTCCATAGCCTGCATACTCAGCAGACATGTCACCCATTGAGCATGTATGGGATGCTCTGGATCAATGTGTATGACAATGTGTTTCAGTTCCTGCCCATACCCAGCAACTTCCCATTGAAGAGTGGGACACAATTCCACAGGCCACAACCAACAGCCTGATCAACGGAGATGTGTCACGCTGGATGAGCCAAATGGTGGTCACACCAGATACCGACTGATTTTCTGATCCACAACTGCAAGATACATGATGAACAGCGAAAATACACACGCCAATTTAATTCCACTACAATATGCAAATGAACCTATATACTGTTAAGCATGACCGGTCAAATGTGACTTGTTTCAGGAAACTAAGCGCATGTCACGCGTCACTACTTCACGGGCGAGGCATTTGAATGTAAACATGCAGAAATGCCTTCTGGAACATGTGAACTTTCATGTGCCTTAATAACAAACTTGTATGCCATCTGTACATATGAATACAATTTTAAAATTATGAGCAGTTGGTTTAGCCACAGAAAAGAGAGGGACCTTCCCGCTAGCCATGATTGGCTGAGATAATGGATGGAGAGATGAGTTCGGATTGGTCTGCCACGTAGCACGCTTCTGTCTATAACATGAGCTGCTCAGTATTTGAAAGGTAATTATTTCTCATGCAGCTTTAAAAAAAAAAAAGATATCACAAAGAACTGCAAAAGTGTTGCTCTACTTTTCTGGAGGTCAGAGTTTTGAAATCAGTGGAATGCCCGGTGAAAGCAGAGTATGAGTGCTAAGGAGATAATTCTGGCATTGTACAAAACACCTGTCTCTTCAAACTAGGCCAACGAGAGTGTCCAAGTTCTAAAATTCTCAGGTAGAATGCCCTGCTTTTATTTCGTCACACTCACAACCGTAAGTTATTTTATGTAATTAGCTCGCCATTAACTTGTAAATAACGATCTTGTTGTGAGTTTATTTCCTGGAATAATAAACACAAATTAGCTTAAGTTATTTGAACTGACTAGCCCGCTAGCTAGCTAACTAACAAGCTAGAAACGAACCAAAACCTTGCTTAGAAAGTTGCCTGGTTTGCTAGATTGACATACGCTCCAGAGCGATGCAGCGGTCTAAGGCACTGCATCTCTGTGCAAGACGCGTCACTACAGTCCCTGGTTCGAATCGAGGCTGTATCACATCCGGCGGTGATTTAGAGTCGGCGCACAATTGGCCCACCGTTGTCCGGGTTTGGCCGTCATTGTAAATAAGAATATTTTCTTAACTGACTTGCCTAGTTAAAAAAAATGTTAAACGCTAAATTCATGTTTAGAACGGATGGGTTTATTGGTGCTACTATTTTTGACCACCAGGCTGCTGATGTTTTGCAGCCTGTAGTTTTTCTGTTATTACTTTATCATAACGATAAAAAGTTTGATGTCGGACGAGAATAGAATGTTCATGATGTCACTGCGACAACTGTCTATTATACCTATCTTGAGTTGGTACTCTTGCCAAAAATGAAACAAGACCATCAGGACCTTGGACAAAGCCGTCACCCTCACCTGCCCTCTTGTGCCAGCACCGTCCCTTCCTCCTTCAGCCTGTTTCCCTTCGCAGCGCAGTCCTCCAGGAGGGCTTCACGGCGCCGCTTGATAGCATGTAGCCAGTCCACCTCGTCCACTCCATCCTCCTCTGGCTTTTCCGCCGCGGCTTCAAACTGCTGCACCGCTGCCTTGCACACCCGCTCGCCCACTTTCCTCTTCCAGCCGAACGAAGCCATCCTGTACATACATGACAGTAAATGAGCTGTAGGCTTGTGAAACCTCAGCATGCAAATAGCCCGCTACTTCTGCTAACATACACTTGAGACTTGTAACCTGAAGTTTGGGATGACAGTCAGGTTTCTTGACGTTGAATTAGGTAGCTAGCAAGCATGTACGTTGAAAGTGAAGGGCTATACGGATACTCTTACGTGCAAACCAACTAGCCAAAACCATTAACCCTGACCCTAACCTAAATAATTTGAACAAATCCTGAAAATAACGTTAAATATCGGTTTGCACGTCAGGAGTGTCATAGCTAGCATGCTAACGTTAGCTAGCTATACGCTGGCTAGAAAATAGGTACAAGCGCTAACGTTTGTTAACCTGGATAACTAACTAATTGTTGACCAAATGCATTTGATTTAACATGTGGCTGTATATATTTGGTTAAAACGCAATTACCTATGCTGCTGTGGCTATTGCTACGCTTTCAACTTTCTAATTAACCCGGAAGCTCTTGTGATTGTAAACACATGTAAAGGGACAGTACGGATATTTTGAAGTCATTTGTAAGGTGTATGATAGGAACAGCACAGCTATTTCGAAAAGTCTGGTCTAGATATGTTTTTGGCAATCTTCCTCTTTTGTCAGTTATAAGTAGATAGCTCTGCTTCTCAAACATACATCTGCAGTTGTAGACATGGAATCACTGGCCACTTTTTAATAATGGAACACTAGGCACTTTGTTTACAAACTGCTATACTCATCCCATATGTACAGTTGAAGTCGGACGTTTACATATACCATAGCCAAATACATTTATACTCAGTTTTTCACAATTCCTAAAAATACCCTGTTTTAGGTCCGTTAGGATCACCACTATTTTAAGAATTAAATGTCAGAATAATAGTAGAGAATTATTTAGTTCAGCTTTTATTTATTTTTTCACATTCCCAATTGGTCAGAAGTTTACATACACTCAATTAGTATTTGGTAGCATTGCCTTTAAATTGTTTAACTTGGGACAAACATTTTGGGTAGTCTTCCACAAGCTTGCCACAATAAGTTGGGTGAATTTTGGCCCATTCCTCCTGACAGAGGTGGTGCAACTGAGTCAGGTTTGTAGGCCTCCTTGCTCGCACACACTTTTTCAGTTCTGCCCACAAATGTTCTATAGGATTGAGGTCAGGGCTTTGTGATGGCCACTCCAATACCTTGCTTTTGTTGTCCTAAAACTCATTTTGCCACAACTTTGGAAGTATGCTTGGGGTCATTGTCCATTTGCAAGACTCATTTGAGACCAAACTTTAACTTCCTGACTGATGTCATGAGATGTTGCTTCAAAATATCCACATAATTCTCCTCCCTTGATGCCATCTATTTTGTGAAGTGCACCAGTCCCTCCTGCAGCAAAGCACCCCTACAACATGATGCTGTCACCCCCGTGTCGGCTTGTAAGCCTCCCCCTTTTCCCTCCAAACATAACGATGGTCATTATGGCCAAATAGTTCTATTTGTTTCATCAGACCAGAGGACATTTCTCCAAAAAGTATGATCTTTGTCCCCATGTGCAGTTGAAAACCATAGTCTGGCTTTTTTAATGGAGGTTTTGGAGCAGTGGCTTCTTCCTTGCTGAGCAGCCTTTCAGGTTATGTTGTATGGGACTCTTTTTACTGTAGATATAGATACTTTTGTACCGGTTTCCTCCAGCATCTTCAGGAGATCCTTTGCTGTTTTTCTGGGATTGATTTGCACTTTTCGCACCAAAGTTCTTTCATCTCTAGGAGACAGAACACATCACCTTCCTGAGCGGTATGACGGCTGTGTGGTACCTTCAGGCGTTTGGAAAAAACAAAGGTTGATTTCTTTTGATGTCAAGCAGAGGCACTGAGGTCAGAGGTAGGCCTTGAAATACATCCACAGGTACACCTCCAATTGACTCAAATTTTGTCAATTAGCCTATCAGAAGCTTCTAAAGCCATGACATAATTTTCTGGAATTTTCCAAGCTGTTGAAAGGCACAGTCAACTTAGTGTATGTAAACTTCTGACCCACTGGAATTGTGATACAATGAATTATAAGTTAAATAATCTGTCTGTAAACAATTGTTGTAAATTACTTGTGTCATGCACAAAGTAGATGTCCTAACCGACTTGCCAAAACTATAGTTTGTTAACAAGAAATTTGTGGAGTAGGTGTAGTTTTAATGACTCCAACCTAAGTGTATGCAAACTTCCGACTTCAACTGTATATACTGTATTCTGCTTTACACGTCTCATATGTATATACTGTTTTCTATTCTACTTTTAGTCAATGCCACTCTGACATTACTCGTCCTAATATTTATATAGTACTTAATTCCATTCTTTTACTTTTAGATGTGTATATTGTGAATTGTTAGATACTACTACACTGTTGATAACTACCTAAATGTGTATGTGACCAATACATTAAAAACATTTTTTTTTTTTTACATAGCTACATTCTTTACATGCTTCCAGGTCTTTTGCTACTCTTTAAATCTGGAACAGTTTTATATTTTCCACCATGCAACATAGTATTGTTAACTTTTTATTTTACACATTTTCCAATGCCAACAGAAACAAGGGAAGACATGAAAACCTGTGCAATTTTGCTGTTTATTAGGCAGTTGTGTGTACAAATGATTTAAAACACTGTCCATTTGATACACGGTCATTATAGTAGTAAGGTCCCTTTACACACCAAATAAAATTAAAACAATATTTCTTAATTAAAGCAGTTAATACAAATACAATGAAAGATATTTCTCCTGCAGATAGTCAGCTCTTAACACTCCCACTCAAAAGGTGAAAAACTACTCACCAAATGTGCAACTTACATCATAAGCCGTTAGAACATGGTTGAGAGAGAAAGACACAGGGCAATTGCACTTCCTCAGTAAGCCATTAGAAGAACATGGTCTCACACTAACTTATTTCAAACACCCCCACAATTCACCGTATGCATTATTTGGAATAGAACTTGCAACGGTCTTTGAAAACGAAAAAAAAAGTTTGTTTTTAGTCCTACAAATGTTTTAATGATAATTTGGTCTACAAATTAGACCTTGCAGTCACAATCCAATCACGTCCTTTATTCAGACCAAAACCAGCCCCACATAAGAGGATAGAAGTAGATAGATGTTTTTATATTCACTGATATAAAACTGATCAACAGTACTGATAATGATAAGGCAGCAAACAGAACGATGCAATCGAAGTGACAATAACGATGTAATCGAAGTGACAATAACGATGCAATCGAAGTGACAATAACTCTCATTAAATCTCCGTCTTGACACTCAAGATAAAATGTAGAATTTTTTTTTTTTCTCCTGGAGCACATTAAATAAATGTAAGGTTTGGGCAAATTTTTAAACTTACATCCAAAGTTATCTATTGTGGGCCAAGAAAAGTGAAATGATTGTTGTGATTGTTTCCTTTATCAATTTACATTGTCCTTGCACATGTACTTGCGTCAAATCACCACTCAATGGTCCCAATTTCTCAATGTGTAACTTGATGAATAGGCATGTGTACAAACTGAATGTTGATCAAATCCTGCTAAAAGGCATGTCACTCAGTCAAGAGATATTCAGATGTATGAATGTATATAGCCCTCAACCTCAAAGATAAATTGGTAAAATAAAAAAAAAGTACTTTTGAATTAAGTATAGGATAGTGTACGTCTCATTATGACTAACAGCAAAGAACTCTTGGGCGATAGTGAGGAAAAACTGTGTATAGAATAACTGATTAAAAACGGTGAAATTGATTTTAAGAAAGCAGTAAAAGGAATAAAATGTCATCCAGCAATAGTCGTAATGCAAAAATTCAAGAAAGATTTCACTCCATAATCATTTCTCAATATAATCTACAATTCCCACTTAAAGCACTGATAAATATATCCAAATGTATTTTTTATTTCTATATAAAATGTAGAGGACAAACAAATCCAAACATTTATTTTTTTACAATAATGAGAAAAAACATGGACGTCTTAATTCAATTAACAAAATTTGGATTAAGTGCTAACTTCTTTCTTCCACCTGACGCGATCGAGTAAGAAATATACAGGGTCATTGCACTTCCTCAGTGAGTCAGCGGGCATCGTTGGCACGACAACCCTTGTTATGGTCAGTGCAGCTAACCCTGAAAGGCCTGCAGTTCAGCTTCCTGTCTTTCTGCACACGTTCTTAGACATCTACTGTAGAGAAACAGACAGAGCAGGACAGAAATAAGAAAACTACTTAGCAAAAGTGCCTCCTTCCACCCTACCCCCCCTATAGCTCTCCTTTCTGGACACAAACTTAGGTTTTGTTTTCTCTACTGGAAAAAGGACAGCAAAGCCCACTGAGTACAGTAAAGCAAATTCAGTGTATCACTCAGACTTAGCCTATATATGTAAGGGTGGAATGTGATCTAAAAGGAGGAAGAAATCATCGTCTGCCAACTAAAATGATCGTGAAAATGTAAAACCATCTCTAAAATAGTATTCTGTCATCATGAATATAATAAAGTGGCTTGGTCATTGTCATTCAACGTTCTCTAAGCCCCGCCCGCACCTCTGCTCTGACAACCCCCCTGTGAGTCAGGGTAGGTGCAAACCAAATCTGCATCATCAGTGCCATGGAACAACCCTAGCCAGCTCAACCGCCCGAGGTGGGGATGAATTGAGCCATGAATCGGTTGTATGCTTATTGCTTATAAGGACACTCGGAGAGAAAAAAAGGCTAATGTTTTGACTTGATTGTGAGCTATCGTGCAAGTAGCTTGATGAGATTGGCGCACATCTCAAAAAACTCAATGGTGTGGCTGCCGGGCCGCGGGTAGACTGTCGTCGGAGCGAGGTCACCTCCTGTTGAGTCAACAGAGGAGGTGAGCGAGGAGGCCAGGGAGCTCTCCGAGGCCTTGGTGGGGGTGGGAGGGATGGAGGTGGCAGGGGTCAGGGTAGCGTCGTCCTTAGCCTCCTCGGTTTGGGACCCCCCCTCTTCAGCAGTGTCGTTCTTAAGGGCCATGCGGTAGTTTCCCACTGACCCAGACCGGTGAGGAGTGGCGGTCCCAGATTTAGCCTCCAACATGTCATCTACAGAGAGAAGGGAAGAGAATGTTAAAACACACAGGTGGTTACAACCAACAACCAAAAGCCACTAGACAGACCTGTGACATGTCTAAGGTGATCAAAAAAACATGAATGATTTTGAAGTCTGACGAGTTGATTTGCATTCCACTCAGCCTCGTATTTTATAGGCAATTTTCTGTGATGGCATAGTCAGCAGTGTAGAAAACCACTTCCAAGTTCTAGACATGTTCTCATTAAGTCCAGATTGACGTACTGTCTATGCTACGGAAGTCCAGGAGGTAGGTCCTGCTGTCCACCTGGTAGAGCTGAAGGCTCATCTTGGTCTGCATGCCCGTCACTGGGTTCTTCCTCTTTACACGCAGGTAGTACGGATTCACCACCTGGGGAAGAGGATATGGAGATTAGTGATGCATTCAACTGGATGTCAGAAGCTGGGTATAGTATGTTTTTGATATAACATACAGCACAGAACATTATATTTTTAAATATGGCTCCAGTAGCTGCTTCAGTGGTGATCTGTATTTAAGTGACTTCAGTGACCGTTTAGAACATGTTGCCTCTTGTCATCAAAATGATAACTTCTGTATAACAGCAAAAAGGATACGAAGTGTGTAGCCGCTGTGAAAGGGCTAGCTAGTTAGCGGTGTGCACTAGTATGTTTCAATCAGTTATTAGAAGTAGTTTTTCCCCTTGCTCTGCAAGGTCCATAGCTTTTGGGGTGCGACAGGTAACGATGCTTCACAGGTGAACATTGTCCATTTGTTCAGAGGGTCCCAGGTTGGGGCAATGAGAGGGACGGAAGCAACAATGTTACAAGAGCTCTATGACCATATCAGAACTTTTAGAGTCTAGACAGAACCGTGGTTAACTTTGTGGGACTGTATTTGAAGCTCAGTATGTTTTATTACTGTGTACCCAAACACATAAAACCATAAATAGCTGCTTTCAATCTATCAGGGCAAGAGAAGGATAAACAGGAAACTGAGCATTTCCTTCATAAATTGCTCTCATTTTTCCTCAAGATACATTTTTAAATTGAGTCAGTCAGCTGATATAGTGTAAAAGTTGTGCCATACTAAAATAGAACCCAAGGAGGAAATAGCCGCATTCCATTCCAGGTCAGGTAGAACTAAACCTGACAAAACCAGTAATTCACACCAAGCCGAAAAATACTAATAACGGCAAGTACTTTAACAAAAAAAAACATAAAAAGGAAATCAGTCATTTGAAATCAGTTCATTAGGTCCCAATCTATGATTTCACATGACTGGGACTACAGATATGAATCTGTTGGTCACAGATACCGTTACAAAAAAGGTAGGGGTGTGGATCAGAAAACCAGTCAGTCAGTATCTGGTGTGACCCCCATTTGCCTCAAGCAGCGCAACATCTCCTTCACATACAGTTGATCAGGCTATTGATTGTGGCCTATGGAAAGCTGTCCCATTCCTCTTCAATGGCCGTTAGAAAGTTGCTGGATAATGGCGGGAATTGGAACACGCCGTTGTACACGAACGGAGCATCCCAATGCTCAATGGGTGACAGGTCCGGTGAGTATGCAGGCCATGGAAGAACTGGGACATTTTCAGCTTCTAGGAATTGTTTACAGATCCTTGTGACATGGGGTCTTGCATTATCATGCTGAAACATGAGGTGATGGTGGCGGATAAATGGCATAACAATGGGCTCAGGATCTCGTCACGGTAGCGGTGTGAATTAAAATTGCTATTGATTAAATGCAATTTTATTCATCGTCTGTAGCTTATGCCTGCCCAAACCATGACCCCAACGCACATTGACATCAGCAAACCACTCGCCCACACGACTCCATAAACGCTGTCGGCTATCTGCCTGGTACAGCTAAAACCGGGATTGGCACACTTGTCCAGCGTGCCAGTGGTCATCAAAAGGTGTGCATTTGCCCACTGAAGTCATTTACGACGTCGAACTGCAGTCAGGTGAAGACCCTGGTGAGGACAAATGCACGCAGATGAGCTTTCCTGAGACAGTTTCTGACTGTGCAGAAATTCTTCAGTTGTGCAAACCCACAGTTTCATCAGCTGTCCGGATGGCTGGTCTCAGACGATCCTGCAGGTGAAGAAGCCAGATGTGGAGGTCCTGGGCTGGCATGGTTACACATGGTCTGCGGTTGAGAGGCCAGTTGGACGTACTGCCAAATACTCTAAAACTATGTTGGATACAGCTTACGGTAGAGAAATTAACAAATGATCAGCTTTGGTGGACATTCCTGCAGTCAGCATGACATTGCACACTCCCTCAAAACTTGAGACATCTGTTACATTGTGTTGTGTGACAAATCTGCACATTTTAGAGTGGCCTTTTATTGTCCCCAGCACATGGTGCACCTGTGTAATGATAATGCTGTTTAATCAACTTCTTGATATGCCACACCTGTCAGCTGGATGGATTATGGTGGAAAAGGAGAAATGCTTACTAACAGGGATGTAAACACATTTGTGCACAAAATTAGAAAAATACGTTTTTTGTGCATATGGAACATTTGTGATCTTTTACTTCAGCTCATGAAACCAACATAACAGATTTCGTACATTTTTGTTCAATATACCTTATTTCCCCACTACCCCTTGACATGAGTAACCCTTGATGGTTTTCTGTGTACTTCTACCTGACGTCTTTACCAACTCCTTCAGACTCTCCCTTCCCTTTCTACTCTTCCTTCCCACCATCCTCACTCTATGATTCTCCCTCCCCTTCCACTCACCTTCCACTCATAATCCAGCTGCTTCATGGCCCGGCACACCTCAGACATAATATCATTTGGCCTGCTCTGGCTCCTGATCCCCAGGTGCCACTTAGCCCGCCTCACCCCCTGGTGCTTCGATTTCTGTGGGTTCAGCTCATCCAGCGTGTGCCTCGGCCTGGGAAGGGTCTCCACTGCCAGGAATGGCTGCATGCGCTCGGGGTGGGGCTTAAGGCCTGCGGCAGCCGCGGCAGAAGCGGTCAGGTGCTGATCGTCCAAGAAGGAGTCTGGGGGACTGGAGGCCAGATAGAAGTCTTTGGCCTCGGACATGATGCGGCGGTTGTCGATGATGAGGTGATAGGCCACAGCCAGGGGGTCATGGTGGTTGCGGCTGTACAAACAAGTCAGGATTTCTTCCTCAGTGCACTCAAACTTCTCACACACCTCCTTCAGGGCCTCGTCATCAATCATGTTGTTGCTATAGGACGGGTCCTCTGGGAACAAGTACTTGGGGAGCTCCTCTTTGAACCATTCATCCTCTCTGTGGCGAGGGGAGGGAAGATAGAGCTTGGTTAAAGTCAGGGTCAAACTAGTATTTTATCCCATAGGAAAAAAATGTTTTTCTTAACAGGGCAGCTGACCAGAAGGGGTGGGTTGACTTTGTTAGTGCTGGAACTAAAGCCTGCACAGAGAAGGCAGGAGCTTCCCCAGGACAGGAGTTTTCCACCCATGATAGGTAGTACAGCATGAAACCTCAGTTACAGTTTAATGTGGAGCAAGTTTAATTTGAGTTTTGAATGTATTTTACCTTACATTATTCTACTGCAGAGTGTATTCAGGTGTTTAAATACACTTTGTATTTGAATGGAATGCATTTAGGTGAAGTTGAACACTTGCCCCTTCTTACCGGATTTCTTTAATGGTGGCTCTCTTCATGGGATCCACCTGCAGCATGTGTTTGAGCAGGGCGGCGACAGAGGGGTTCAAGTACTGAGGAGTGAAGAAGATCCCGTCACAGATCTTCTTGAAGAGCGTTGGCACATGGTCGTCATCGAAGGGCAGCGTCCCACACAGCAGGGCATACAGGATCACCCCACTGCTCCAGATGTCCACCTCAGGACCTGCATATAACCTGGGAGGAAACAGGTCAATCAAACATTTATGAATCCCTTTAGATCAGGTACGGCCAACTTTGATGGGGGTGGGGAGCCACAAAAAAACTGAACTCATGAGGGGCCGCAGTGGATCTATGTACCAACACCACACCCCAACGGACTTGGGAGAGGCGAAGGTCGAGAGCCAAGGTCGAGAGCCACGCACTGCTTCTTGACACACTGCTCGCTTAACCTGGAAGCCAGCCGCACCAATGTGTTGGAGGAAACACTGTCCAGCTGGCGACTGACGTCAGCTTGTAGGTGCCCAGCCCGCCACAAGGAGTCACTAGAGCATGACGGGACAAATCCCACCCGGCCCGGGCGACACTGGCCAATTGTGCAACGCCTCTTGGGTCTCCCAGTGACAGCCAGCCTGGTATCGAACCTGAGTCTGTAGTGAAGCCTCTAGAACCACGATGCTGCGCCATTCGGTGGCCCATGTTTGTAGTTTTTATACGATAAACTGATGATCAATGGGCCCCACCCCGGTCGGTAATTCGACCGTGCTTACTACAAGTTTAGTTAGCTGGCCGCTAGCCTAATTTACCAATCTAAAACATTTTAGCAGACATGGGCTAATTGAATGACTGATGATGCACAACCAAATTTCTTTATTGCACCTTGTGTATTCTATTATTCTAACTCGACAGTAAGTTGAGACCCAGACAGTTCCTAAAAAAAGAAATATAAATAATTTTAAATTAAACGTTGTGTGTGAAATTGGTCCACGGGCCTACAAAACATGTGGCCCAGGGAATACCAGTTGCCCACCCCTGCTTTACATAAACAGTTGCCACAAAGTAGTTTAGAATAACAGTCTAGACTCCAAAGAGCACGCAGAAGAATAGAGAACAAAACTACCTGCATAAAACATGGACATGAACCAAGAGTCGTTTCGAATGGTGAATATTCAGTGAGCCTTATCAAGAACGGGAGGGTCTTTCACCAAAGCAAAACCGTGAAATTGATCAGTCCTTTTAACATGAACGGTGTTCCTCATTGAAATGTGACAGCGGTCTTTGTATACATTAGCACATTCCCCATCATGTCTACCATAGTTTTAGTGTGAAAAGGAGAGGACATACCTTCCAGAGATGACTTCAGGGGCAGCGTAGTTCGGAGAACCGCAACTTGTCCTCAGAAACTCTCCATCGGACATCATGTTTGACAAACCTACAGAAAACACCAGACAACATCACATAATTATGTGTTTGTGTCCAAAGGTAGAGCACTATATAGGAAATGGGGTGTCATTTCAGACCCTTTCCAGTAACTATGGAAGATGTGTATATATGTGTAACCAAGCCAACCCAGTACAGTTAGATGTGGCTCGATTTTGAAGTGTAAATTAGGTATAGGTGTAGAAAGCTGCTGCTTAGTTCGTGTAGGGTTAGGGTTGAGGGTGGCAGTGACTTACCAAAGTCAGCGATCTTGGCATTCATCTGTGCGTCCAGCAGGACGTTCTCAGGCTTCAGGTCTCGGTGCACCACCATGTGTCTGTGGCAGTAGTCTACTGCGGAGATGATCTGCTGGAACAGACGACGGCTCTCCTTCTCATCCAACTGGAGACACACACACACGAAACGCAGACACACAGAACACACGAGGTGAGATATGTCCATTCAGTGTCTATATCAGTAATGTAAGTAACCACTCTGGATATTTGGTCAGCGACTTTGCTTGAATGATTTAGTAGTCCTCAAAAACCGCTTAGAAAGAATGCAGTGTAGAGATAGAGTTGTGATATATGTTTGTATACAGAAGGATGGGGGTAGTCCATACAAGAGGCAGGTTATAACATAACCATTATACTAGCCTGACAATAGATAGCCAATTACCTAAGCCATTAATATTCAGGTGAGCAAAAGATTACCCACAATCCAAAACAACAGTTAATTGTAACAGATAGGTTTAACTTATTATGGCGTTGGGGCAGTATTGAGTCGCTTGGATGAATAAGGTGCCCAGAGTAAACTACCTGCTACTCAGGCCCAGAAGCTAAGATATATATTATTAGTAGATTTGGACAGAAAACACTGAAGTTTCTAAAACTGTTTGAATGATGTCTGTGGGTATAACAGAACTCATATGGCAGGCAAAAACCAGAGAAAAAAATCCAACCAGGAAGTGGGAAATCTGGGGTTTGTAGGTTTTCAAGTCTTTGCCTATCCAATATACAGTGTAAAATTGGGTCCGATTGCACTTCCTAAGGCTTCCACTAGATGTCAACAGTCTTTAGAACCTGTTTCAGGCTTCTACTGTGAAGGGGGAGAGAATAAGAGCAGTTAGAGTCAAGTGTCTGGCAGAATGCCATGAGCTCAGTCTCACGCGCACCGTGAGAGTTAGCTGCGTTCCCTTTCCTTTCTGAAGACAAAGGAATTGTCCAGTTGGAATATTGAAGATTTGATAAAAACTTCCTAAAGATTGATTCTATACATCGTTTGACATGTTTCTACGAACTGTAATGGAACTGTCATCTGAACTAAGTGTCTGCACCTCATGAATTTGGATTTGTGAACTAAACGTGCGAACAAAAAGGAGGTATTTGGACATAAATGGACTTTATCCAACAAAACAAACATTTATTGTGGAACTGGGATTCCTGGGAGTGCATTCTGATGAAGATCAAAGGTAAGTGAATATTTATAATGCTATTTCTGACTTCTGTTGACTCCACAACATGGAGGGTATCTGTATGGCTTGTTTTGGTCTCTGAGCGCTGTACTCAGATTATTGCATGGTGTGCTTTTTCCGTAAAGCTTTTTTGAAATCTGACACAGCGGTTGCATTAAGAAGAAGTATATCTTGAATTCCATGTATAACAGTTGTATTTTCATCAACATGTATGATGAGTATTTCTGTAAATTGATGTGGCTCTTTGCAAAATCACTGGATGTTTTGGAAGCAAAACATTACTGAACATAACGCGCCAATGTAAACAGATTTTAGGATATAAATATCAACTTTATCGAACAAAACATACATGTATTGTGTAACATGGAGTCCTATGAGTGTCATCTGATGAAGATCAGCAAAGGTAAGTGATTCATTTATCTCTATTTCTGCTTTTTGTGACCCCCATCTTTGGCTGGAAAAAGGGCTGTTTTTCTGTGACTAGGTGCTGACCTAACATAATCATATTGTGTGCTTTCGCTGTAAAGCCTTTTTGAAATCGGACACTGTGGTGGGATTAACAACAAGTTTATCTTTAAAATTATGTATAATACTTATGTTTGAGGAATTTTAATTACGAGATTTCTGTTGTTTGAATTTGGCGCCCTGCACTTTCAGCCGTAATAAGTTTAATGAGGCTTCATGTAGAATAACCCCCAATGTCTGTTTTGTTGTTGAACTAAAAACGGGTCCATAATTGTCACAAAGCCTGCATACATTAGAGTGTGTTTTCCTTGGGGGGGGCTTACCTTTCCATTTTTGCAGATGTAGTCAAAGAGCTCTCCTCCAGACACATACTCCATCACCATAAAGATGTCTGTTGGGGTGCTGATCACCTGGTACCTACAGCCCCACAGGAAAAACAGTCACACACACAAAATAGGCTTGTCATGATTGTACCAAGAGATTTCCATGACCAATCGGCCCATCTGATCAGGATTTATTAAAAAAAATAATAATAATAATTTACTCTGAGCCCTACTCAAACACCAGACAAAAACAGTTAAGGATCGCCTAACTTTCACAAACCTGTTTTTTTAAACAGCTATATTTAAGCTTTACCACAGCAATAAAATGGAAGAAAATTGCAATATAACATCTGAGAATAAGAGGCAGGTGATTAAGGACAGATTAATCCTCTCAAAAGCAAATAAATAATTCTTAACCTAGAGGCAGTAAAACTCCTTTGCGGGCCATTGGATTCAATGACTAGATGGTGTGAGGGAGACTGGCCACATGCCATGGAACACTTCAACATGTTAAACATAGGCCTACTTCACTAGAGCAAACCGCTACATTTCTTCACTCATGTGCCACATATTGGTAACAACGTTATCAACACAAGTGTTGTACAAAACTTGACTCCAGGGGGTGACCTTTTAAAGTGGAAAAATTCTGGTCTAGTCACAAGGGAGCAGGCCCCCAGAAATGCCCCAACTAGGCCTACACAATGAGCTCACTGCCAGGTCATGAAGACAACTCATGTAAGGGGATTTTTCATTTAGTGAATAGTAATAGGACTAGTTATACATAATTTAAAAAACTGCCAGAAACATAGGGGAAAGCTGACCCTTCATAACCAATGAGATAAATCATGAAAACACTGCATTTAATCAGATGCCTTTTGAAGAGGTAGGGAGAGTAGCATAGATGCAGAGATAAAGAGAAAGTGTGACTTACTCTATAAAACCCACCACTTAAGTCACAACACAATGCCACACGTCTCAAGTTGAAGGAGCGTGCAATTGGCATGCTGACTGCAGGAATTCCACCAGAGCCGTTGCCAGAGAATGTAATGTTCAGGGATGCAAACTGGTGAGGACCCAAAAAGGTGACACTTTTTTTGCACTAAAATGCAGGTTTAGACTAATTAAACAAAGATTATGATCTATATGAATCAGTCTCTGTGTAAAATAAGTGGTTAATGTGAACCTAAAATCACAGCTAAAAATGTAAAGAAAGAAATCTAATGTTATTTGTTGCCTAGACTTACTGCAAATGACACACAAGAAAAAAAATACTCTATTGCAGTTTGCCATGACAGCCTTTATGATAGAACGCTTGTGACCACACACATCGAAATATTGCACTTGGGGAGAAAACATCTTAAAGTAGTAATAGAATGAAACAAACAGACATTCTATTTTTTTTATATTTTTGCTCTATTATAGTGGCCACTATAGCAGACATTGATCAAGAGCACAAGGCTACATGTGTGCAAAAATAACATTGATCGAGTAAAAAATGATATAATCCCCCTCACACGTGTTACTGTCAAGTTCAACACAAAGGTTATATAGAATGGGGCAAAAAAGTATTTAGTCAGCCACCAATTGTGCAAGTTCTCCCACTTAAAAAGATGAGAGAGGCCTGTAATTTTCATCATAGGTACACTTCAACAATGACAGACAAAATTAGAAAAAAATTCTCCAGAAAATCACATTGCAGGATTTGTAATGAGTTTATTTGCAAATTGTGGTGGAAAATAAGTATTTGGTCAATAACAAAAGTTTCTCAATACTTTGTTATATACCATACCCTTTGTTGGCAATGACAGAGGTCCTCACAAGGTTTTCACACACTGTTGCTGGTATTTTGGCCCATTCCTCCATGCAGATCTCCTCTAGAGCAGTGATGTTTTGGGGCTGTTGCTGGGCAACACGGACTTTCAACTCCCTCCAAAGATTTTCTATGGGGTTGAGATCTGGAAACTGGCTAGGCCACTCCAGGACCTTGAAATGCTTCTTACCAAGCCAAATGCTCTCTAGCAAATTTCAGGATTTGCAGGATTTTAGTCCCTGGCGGCATAGTGTGTTACTGATGATAGGCTTTGTTACTTTCTTCCCAGCTCTCTGCAGGTCATTCACTTGGTCCCCCCCGTGTGATTCTGTGGTTTTTGCTCACCGTTCT
This sequence comes from Oncorhynchus keta, assembly GCF_023373465.1. Lineage (NCBI taxonomy): Eukaryota > Metazoa > Chordata > Actinopteri > Salmoniformes > Salmonidae > Oncorhynchus > Oncorhynchus keta. The sequence continues at coordinate 21,754,380 of NC_068429.1, forward strand.
TGTGATCATTTTGACCCCACGGGGTGAGATCTTGCGTCGAGCCCCAGATCGAGGGAGATCAGTGGTCTTTTATGTCTTCCATTTCCTAATAATTGCTCCCACAGTTGATTTCTTCAAACCAAGCTGCTTACCTATTGCAGATTCAGTCTTCCCAGCCTGGTGCAGGTCTACAATTTTGTTTCTGGTGTCCTTTGACAGCTCTTTGGTCTTGGCCATAGTGGAGTTTGGAGTGTGACTGTTTGAAGTTGTGGACAGGTGTCTTTTATACTGATAACAAGTTCAAACAGGTGCCATGAATACAGGTAATGAGTGGAGGACAGAGGAGCCTTTTAAAGAAGAAGTTACAGGTCTGTGAGAGCCAGAAATCTTGCTTGTTTGTCGTTGACCAAATACTTAATTTCCACCATAATTTGCAGATCAATTGTTTAAAATCCTCCAACGTGATTTTCTGGATTTTTTTCTTCTCATTTTGTCTGTCATAGTTGAATTGTACTTATGATGAAAATGACAGTCTTCTCATCTTTTTAAGTGGGAGAACATGCACGATTGGTGGCTGACTAAATACTTTTTTGCCCCACTGTATTTGGGCTACACTGCACATTATTACATTGTACACTTTCTGCCTGTGGACATCTGTTCTACAATGTGCCATCAAAAGTGAGAAAGAGGGAAAGTGTGTGGCCGATTTCAAGTTTCATAACAAATCGGTATTCGGCCTTTTTGGACGATTACATTGCAATCCATGAGGAAACTGCGTGGCAGCCTGACCACCTATTACGCGAGTCCAGTGTCAAAAGGACCTTTTAAGTAAGGTTTTAGGTAAATTGCTAGCTAGCATTAAACTCATACAAAAAGTATTCATAATCGCTAGTTAACTACACATGGTTGATGATATTACTAGGTTAACTAGCTTGTCCTGCGTTGCATATAATCAATGCTGTGCCTGTTGATTTATCATCGAATCACAGCCTACTTCAACTTTGCCAAACGGGTGATGATTTAGCAAAAGCGCATTCGTGAAAAAAGCACATTCGTTGCACAAATGTACCTTTTTTAAAATCAATACACAGAAGTATATATTTTTTTAAACCTCCATATTTAGTTAAAATAAATGCATGTTAGCAGGCAGTATTAAAAAGGGAAATTGTGTAAGCAGAGTCAGGGTATATGCAACAGTTTGGGCCCCGCCTGGCTCGTTGCGAACTGTGTATTTCACTGAAAGAATAAATGTTTTGTTTTCAAAATTATAGTTTCAGGATTTGACCATATTAATGACCAAAGGCTTGTATTTCTGTGTGTTTATTATAATTAAGTCTATGATTTGATATTTGATAGAGCAGTCTGACTGAATGGTGTTAGGCAGCAGCAGGCTCGTAAGCATTCATTCAAAGAGCACTTTACTGTGTTTGTGAGCAGCTCTTAGCAATGCTTGAATCACAGTGCTGTTTATGACTTCAAGCCTATCAACTCCCGAGATTAGGTTGGCAATACCAAAGTACCTATTAGAGTATCCAATAGTCAAAGGTATATGAAATACAAATGGTTTAGAGAGAAATAGTCGACTTAATTGAATTTCACGCTCTGCAATTTCACTGGATGTTGTCGAGGTGGGTCGCTTGCGGAATGCCTGCGCCAGAAAGGTTAATGCGTTTCAGCCAATCAGTTGTGAAAAGGTATGGTTGGTATACAGAATTACAGCCCTATTTGTAAAAGACCAAGTCCATATTATGGCCAGAACAGCTGAAATAAGCAAAGAGAAATGACAATCCATGATGCTTTGTACCTTCTATAATATTTCCCTTAATGTTATTTTCCTACCTACCGCTCTATTGTTGCTTCATTCCTTCCTCGCTTTCAACAATTAAATAAGTTTAGTTGTCCTCATCATTCTAATGACATCCTTGAATAATATAGGACTAGAATTAGATGCAGAAGGCTTTCGCTTCTCTTCACGAACATTGAATGGTTATTGGTCTGAATAAATAACTGCCATAGCCTACTGCCATCACGCGTTCAATATTTCAAAACCACCCGTGAGTTCTATTGGCTGCTGGATTTAACATTAATCACGAAAGACTATACCTATACTATAGGTATAACACATTCAAAATCATGTCCAACAAGCTATTCTAGTCTAGCTTTTCCTGCAGGGCCTTCCAAGAGCTAGATACCGGCTACAAGTTAGAAGCGTATTATGCATAACCCATCATTATTGGCTAAATATAAGAATAATGCTGTATTGAATTTATGACCTGAAAGAAGTAGGCCAGGACATCTATATAATCAATCTAAAACGTATGATCTATTTTGTATGCAATTTGAATGGAGTTAATGAGAGAGAGAGAAAGAGAGAGAGCTCACGCGTGTACTGATTTAAAGCAACAATATTTGAGACCGTTTTAGCTGAAAAAAAAAACTACAAAATAAAATAAAAAAGGTGACCCCGAAAGCCAGATATAGATGGGTAAATTAGACACACATTCTGTCTTTATATTACTGTATTATAGGATGTTGCAGTAAATGTTGGCCTACCTGTCACAAAAGAAGTTGACACCCTGAGCGTTGATTAATCATGCAGAGGCCATAGAGAAGCTTATAACTTTAAAAACAGCTCCATTTCACAAATATAATTTAATATAGTTCCATTTCATGCCATGCTGTTAATATAAATAATTTATTATAATTGACCAGTTTCACACAGTTTTTATCCAGGGAAAGGGGAGTGGTTTTGGGCAACAAATCCTGGTAACCGGGTTCCCACCTTTCAACCCTATGTAGACTTACAGCTTGATGATGTGTGGATGCCTGAAGAGCTTGAGGTTCTGGATCTCTCTACGGATCTTCCCCACCACATCCAAACTGCGGATCTTCTGTCTGTTCAGGATCTTCACAGCCACCTGGTGTTTGGTCAGCTCGTGCTGCCCCACTATAGAGGGGGGGAGCGCAAGAGAGAGAGAGGAAGAGAGAGAAGAGAGAAAGAGGAGAGAAATAGAGAGAGAGCATGGGAGAGAGAGAGAAAGTCTTCTCATGCTTTGTTGATTTAAAAAAAGCCTTAGACTCAATTTGGCATGAGGGTCTGCTATACAAATTGATGGAAAGTGGTGTTGGGGGTAAAACATACGACATTATAAAATCCATGTACACAAACAACAAGTGTGCGGTTAAAATTGGCAAAAAACACACATTTCTTCACACAGGGTCGTGGGGTGAGACAGGGATGCAGCATAAGCCCCACCCTCTTCAACATATATATCAACGAATTGGCGCGGGCACTAAAAAAAGTCTGCAACACCCGGCCTCACCCTACTAGAATCCGAAGTCAAATGTCTACTGTTTGCTGATTATCTGGTGCTTCTGTCACCAACCAAGGAGGGCCTACAGCAGCACCTAGATCTTCTGTACAGAATCTGTCAGACCTGGGCCCTGACAGTAAATCTCAGTAAGACCAAAATAATGGTGTTCCAAAAAGGTCCAGTCGCCAGGACCACAAATACAAATTCCATCTAGACACCATTGCCCTAGAGCACACAAAAAACTATACATACCTTGGCCTAAACATCAGCGCCACAGGTAACTTCCACAAAGCTGTGAACGATCTGAGAGACAAGGCAAGAAGGGCATTCTATGCCATCAAAAGGAACCTACATTTCAACATACCAATTAGGATCTGGCTACAAATACTTGAATCAGTCAGAGCCCATTGCCCTTTACGGTTGTGAGGTCTGGGGTCCGCTCACCAACCAAGACTTCACAAAATGGGACAAACACCAAATTGAGACTCTGCATGCAGAATTCTGCAAAAATATTCTCTGTGTACAACGTAGAACCCCAAATAATGCATGCAGAGCAGAATTAGACCAATACACACTTATTATCAAAATCCAGAAAAGAGCCTGTTAAATTCTACAATCACCTAAAAGGAAGCGATTCCCAAACCTGCCATAACAAAGCCATCACCTACAGAGAGATGAACCTGGAGAAGAGTCCCCTAAGCAAGCTGGTTCTGGGGCTATGTTCACAAACACAATCACACCCCACAGAGCCCCAGGTCAGCAGCACAATTAGACCCAACCAAATCATGAGAAAATAAAAATAATTACTTGACACATTGGAAAGAATTAACAAAAAAACAGAGCAAACTAGAATGCTATTTGGGCCTAAACAGAGAGTACACAGTGGCAGAATACCTGTCCACGGTGACTGACCCAAACTTAAGGAAAGCTTTGACTATGTACAGACTTAGTAAGCATAGCCTTGCTATTGAGAAAGGCCGCCGTAGACAGACCTGGCTCTCAAGAGAAGACAGGCTATGTGCACACTGCCCACAAAATGAGGTGGAAACTGAGCTGCACTTCCTAACCTCCTGTCCAACGTATGACCATATCAGAGATACATATTTCCCTCAGATTACACAGATCCACAAAGAATTCAAAAACAAATCCAATTTTGATAAACTCCCATATCTACTGGGTGAAATTCCACAGTGTGCCATCACAGTAGCAAGATTTGTGACCTGTTGCCACAAGGGCAACCAATGAAAAACAAACACAATTGTAAACACAACCCATATTTATTTTCCCTTGTGTACATTAACATTGTTACAACACTGTGTATATAATTAATATAATATTATATAAATATATATATATATATATATATATATATATATATATATATATAAACATTGACAAAGGAAGTGAGGTAGATAATATACAAAAGTGAAATAAACAATAAAAATTAACCGTAAACATTACGGTTCATTTTTATTGTTTATTTCACTTTTGTATATGATCTACCTCACTTGCTTTGGCAATGTTAACATGTTTCCCATGCCAATAAAGCCCCTTGAATTGAGAGAGAGAGAGGAAGAGTTAGGAAATACTCTTATAAGATTGTTTTTATGTCTGGTTTCTTATCAGCCCCAAACTGCTACACAATGACACATGCAATGCAACACTGTGGTTAACAGCAGAAGGAAACATGGTTTATAGGCCTGTGTTTATATCAGTTTACGGATGTAAATTACTGTGTAGCCTACACAATGGTTCAATGCCAAATGTAAGCAAATATAGGCCGACCTAAAAACTGGTCAGAAGAACAAGTGAAAATGTATTAGACAGGACTGAACAGAGGGAAATTAGAATGAGTGAGGGAAAGGGGCGTGTACAAATAGCTGCTATTGATTAAACTGTTTTGCTGGTGATGCATTAACCAGCAGGTAGTCACCTAGAATATAACCATGGAGTAAATAGCCCAATGTGCAGTGTGTTCAATTCTGACCACTGGGAGAAAGTAGTAAAGATATTAACAGTATATCTATAACCCTAATTGGTAGTGGCTTGATAATAAAAGTTGTTTTCAAATACCAAGGAAATGTACCTTTTTCTAGTTTGAAACGGGCCTAACAGATGATTGCCTTGCAGCTAGGCTATACAAGTCAGTTTGGTCCTCTACTTAAAGTTTAGACATAACGTTAGTCATTTTAGGTGATATGACATTAGAAATGATTTTGACATGGTGTAGATTGTGTGCAACCCAGGGACAATGTTCCACCCTGTTGAGGATAAACAATGGCTAATGTCAACACTACTATAGTACTGGGATGTGGTGTTGAGGGGTGGAAGGGTATGTGTAACGACGTTATATGTCCTCATTAATAATTCAGCCAGGTCCAATATAGTTACGTATGTATGTATGGCTTCCATCAAAGACACTCCAATGAATTGAGCCTGGGGGCTTCCTGACTGAGAAACCACTAATTTAACTTAGCATAGGTTAGCAATTTGAGCGCAGACTATACTAGTTGGCCAACTATCAAGTAAACTTGGTTAGTTTAAGTTCTGTCATTCGACCACATAACTAGCTGGCTAGCAAGCTTACTAGTTAGAACATGACAAAGCACTATCTTTTGATAGATTAAAATGTACACCGGATAGCTAACTCAGCCAGGCTCTAAAGTCAAACAGCTAACCTTAGCCTAGCTCAAGTTCAGCGGCCAACAAGTGCGAGAAATCCCATCGTCTCGCGGGTATCTGGTCGAAACTTGAAACGTCAAGACCCTTACCTTTAACTTTCCCGAACGTCCCCACCCCAAGTGTGTCTCCAAGAATATAGTGTCCAATTTTTACTCTGCCTTCATGTTTCTGTTTATCCGTCGCCATCTTTCCCGCAGTGACCAAGCCTTGATGCTATTCTGTGCTTATGCTGCTGTGAGCAGAAGCGAGCAAGCAACTGCGACTGGATCGACACTAGATACCACAGCCACAAATGGTAAAGCCCCGCCTATTTCTACAAAGTATCTTCTAAATATCTGATTTAAAACCTAAACTTAACCTTAACCACACTACTATGCCAAACCCTAACTTGAAATTAAGACCAAAAAGCACATTTCTGTTTTCATACCTTTTTGCGATATAGCTAAATTGACTTTGTGACTGCGGTAACTAGACAACTCTGCGATTGCGAAGGGTCGTGTAAAAAAAATACTCTTCCGTGTCATCATTGGGACGAGTTGAAGTGGATTTTCAAAATAAAAGTCTAGACAAATTGCTGACAAATTGCTGTCAAACTGTGTGTATTTGCAGTGGTGTAAAGTCCTTACAGTGCATTCAGAAATTATTCAGACTCCTTGACTTTCTCCACATTTTGTTTTGTTACAGCCTTATTCTAAAATGGATTAAATTGTCATTGTTTTTCATGAATCTACACACAATACCCAATAATGACAAAGCAAAAACCGTTTTTTACAAATTTTTGCAAATGTATAGAAAATAAAAACTGAAATATGCCCGTAGGGATGGTGCCAGGTTTCCTCCAAACGTGACGCTTGGCATTCAGGCCAAAGAGTTCAATCTTGGTTTCATCAGACCAGAAAATATTGTTTCTCATGGTCAGAGTAATTTAGGTGCCTTTTTAGCAAACTCCAAGAGGGCTGTCATGTGCCTTTTACAGAAAGGAGTGGCTCTCATCTGGCCACTCTACGATAAAGGCCTGATTGGTGGAGTGCTGCAGAGATGGTTGTCCTTTTGGAAGGTTCTCCCATCTCCACAGAGGAAATCTGTCCGAGTAACCATCAGGTTCTTGGTCATCTCCCTGACCAAAGCCCTTCTTCCTTGATTGCTCAGTTTGGCCTGGCGGCCAGCTCTAGGAAGAGTCTTTGTGGTACCAAACTTCTTCCATTTGAGAATGATGGAGGCCACTGTGTTCTTGGGGACTTTCAATGCTGCCAATTTTTTTTGATACCCTTCCCCAGATCTGTTTCCAGGATGTACCTGAGCTGAATTTCCAGTCTCATAGCAATGGGTCTGAATACTTATGTAAATAAGCTATCTGTTTTTGATTTGGAATAAATTTGCTAAATACAAACCTGTTTTCACATTGTCATTATGGGTTATTGTGTGTAGTTTGATGTGTAAAACAAATAATTTAATCAATTTTAGAATTAAGGCTGTAACGTAACAAAATGTGGAAAAGGGAAGGGGTCTGAAAACTTTCCAAATGCACTGTAAGTAAAAATACTTTAAAGTACTACTTAAGTCGTTTTTTGGGGTATCTATAATTTACTATTTATATTTTTCACAACTTTTACTTCACTACATTCCTAAAGAAAATATTGTACTTTTTAATCCATACATTTCCCTGACACCCAAAGTATTCCTTACACTTTAACATTTTTAGCAGGAGAGGAAATTGCCAAATTCACACACTTATCAAGAGAACATCCCTGTTCATCCCAAATGCCTCTGATCCTTTTCTATTGAGGTATCTTGACCTTAAATCATGTATGACAATTGGGTATTTTCCCCCACCACTGTGTATGTACGTGGGTGTGTGTGCATAAACAAGTAATCTGGGCTAAAGGGCCCTGGCCCCTGCAATGTAGACTATTGTACAAATGTTGTTGAATAAAACATTAAAACATATTCCCCCTCTTATCATCTAAGTGATGATCACTGATCAATAATCAGTCTGACCAATGACTGTATATGGTATGAGTCTGACTCATGCACATGTCTACGTTGCAGCCACAAGATGACAGTCAAACTCAAACAGTGAGTTGATTAGAAACGTGAAACAGCATTTGTTCAACCATTGCTGTGTGTCTCCAGTAGATGTCAGTGTATTTCCAAAGAGGAGAGGGAGGCCTGAGAGTGGAACTATTTAGCATAGAATAAAGGTCACAGCCAGACACAGATAAGCCTCAGGCAGGACTACTAATAGTGATTGCTTCATGCATAATTTCCTTTCCAAACAGGGACTTCATCCCAAATGGCACTCTATTCCCTACATAGTGCACTACTTTTGACCAGAACCCTTAGGGAGTAGGGTGCCACCCGGTGGTGTCACATTATAAATAGTTGAATGATGGATGGATGGATAGATAAAGATAAAATGCAAGAGCAAAGGAGTGTGCAACAGTGAGAAATTAAAGCCAGAAATGTATGATTGACAGGCTTTTCACTGTACGGAGGAGGAGAGGAAGACCTTTAATCCCTTGCTCTCTCAATCATGCCTAATAATGTTGTGCTTTGAAGCTCAGTAGGACTGACCCTGGATTAGAGAGAGACAGAGAGAGAAAAGAAAGAAGAGAGAGAGGTTGATGAGGAAGGAATGGTGAAAGCCTAGATTGATCATAGAAAGAAAGCAAGACAAGAGAAAGAGGAGTTGAGGGAGGGGTGTCCTTGAAAGCCTGGAACGATAGAAATAATTAATGGAAAGAGAGCAAAGATAGGGGTTGAGGATGAGGTAGGGGGGGTTTGTTGGGAGCCCCGGATATTGCATTTCCACCACACAGCAGGGTACCTGCCACAGGGAATCAGACCAGACCAGGCTGCAATCAGACAGACAGACAGACAGACAGCATTGATGTTTTAAAGTGTTTGAAGTGTTTCTCTAGTCGGTCTAGACTGTCAGACGGGGAAAACCTGTGATGAAACACTGCTTTCGACAGACGCAAGCTCTGAGAAAATTGCAGCCGTAGCAATAGGCAGTATACATCTGTAAGTCTATGTTTATCAGGATACTATCACACAGGCCTTTGGGATGCAGCTATAATATGTAGCTGTTGGAGATGTGCCTTTTGGAGTATAGATACAGATACTACTTTATTGACTTTCCCAATTTAATATCATAGACAGGGAACAGTGACAAAGCAAAGCACTTAACAAGAGCACCAGGGCTAAAGGCAGCCTATGGCGTAGTAGAGCACCAGGGCTAAAGGCAGCCTATGGCGTAGTAGAGCACCAGGGCTAAAGGCAGCCTATGGCGTAGTAGAGCACCAGGGCTAAAGGCAGCCTATGGCGTAGTAGAGCACCAGGGCTAAAGGCAGCCTATGGTGTAGTAGAGCACCAGGGCTAAAGGCAGCCTATGGCGTAGTAGAGCACCAGGGCTAAAGGCAGCCTATGGCGTAGTAGAGCACCAGGGCTAAAGGCAGCCTATGGCGTAGTAGAGCACCAGGGCTAAAGGCAGCCTATGGCGTAGTGGAGCAGCAGTGGCAGGTGTTTACATGGAGCACTGATTATTATTTTAATTACACAAGTGCTTACGGTGCTTTTCGTCCCATCAGATTCCCTCGTTAGTGTGCTGTGCTTGTTAGTGTATTCCCTCTGTATCCAAATTGCTCCGAAAGATTAACATAATTCCCCAGAAGCAAGCAGTATGGCTTCTGGGTGCCGTGTGTTTACAAACCAGTGAACAGTAGAAGTCAATAGCCATGCATTTGTGAACATATGTGGAAAGTGAACAGGAAAGTGAGATCCCTGTGTCGAGATGAGATGTGCTTGTTCAGTTGACTAAGTGGCTGCACTACTAGGCCTACTATAATGACAACTTTTAGCTGTTTTTGTGTGTTTTCAGAAATACATGTGTGTGGAACCGCTTGATTCGGGAAGAAAGAAGTGAGGGAGCTATCTTTTTCCATGTCGGTCCATTAGACTTTGTTCACCAAAATTCACAAATGACATTACGCTATAGGAGCCCCACAAGGGTGCGTGCTCAGCCCCCTCCTGTACTCCCTGTTCACCCATGACGATACAACAGTTATAGGCCTGATTAGCAACAATGACGAGACAGCCTACAGGGAGGAGGTGAGGGCCCTGGATGTGTGGTGCCAGGAAAATAACCTCTCACTCAATGTCGACAAAACAAAGGAGCTGATCGTGGACTTAAGGAAACAGTAGACGAGATCGCAGTCGAGAAGGTGGAAAGCTTCAAGTTCCTCTGTGTACACATCACTGACAATCTGAAAGGGTCCACCCACACAGACAGTGTAGTGAAGAAGGCGCAATAGCGCCTCTTCAACCTCAGGAGAATGAATTTTTTTTGGGCTTGGCACCTAAAACCCTCAAACTTTTACAGATGCACAATTGAGAGCATCCTGACGGGCTCTATCACAGCCTGGTATGGCAACTGCACCTCACGTAACCGCAGGGCTCTCCAGAGGGTGGTGCAGTCTGCCCAACGCATCACCGGGGGCAAACTACCTGCCCTCCAGGACACCTACAGCACCTGATGTCACAGGAAGGACAAATAGATAATCAAGGACAACAACCACCCGAGCCACTGCCTGTCCACCCCGCTATCATCCAAAAGGCGAGGTCAGTACAGGTGCATCAAAGTTGGCACAGAGAGACTGAAAAACAGCTTCCATCTCAAGGCCATCAGACTGTTAAATAGCCATCACTAGGTGGCTTCCACCCGGTTAAGTAACCCTGCACCTTAGAGGCTGCTGCCCTATATACATAGACTTGAAATCACTGGCCACTTTAATAATGTTTACTTATTTTTGCTTTACTCATCTCATACGTCTATACTGTATTATATTCTACTGTATTTTAGTCTGTGCCACTCCAACATTGCTCATCCTAATATTTATATATTATTTGACTTTTAGGTTTGTGTGTATCGCTGTGAATTGTTAGATATTACTGCACTGTTGGATCTAGAAACACAAGCATTTCGCTACACCTGCAATAACATCTGCTAAATGTGTATGTGACTATACAATTTGATTCATAGAGACCTCTGAATATTCACTGGTAAGGGTTCAAACACATTTTCCCTGACTATTAGAGCCTACATGAAAAAGTAACCATCGTTGACACTGGAAGGCTGCAGTGTCTGATCGCATGTAGGCCCTCCAGCTCCTGCCGCTGTGCCCTTGATCAAGGCACTAAACCTCCCACAAAGTAGAACTGCACTGTTAGTCACATTGTCAACCCGCCATCCGGAGAGCTCCAGGGTGTACAGAATTGTCTTTTGATCCAGCCCTGGAACACCCAAGTCTGCTTTTCAAGGTCAAGCTGATGTTAAGGCTACAATGGAGTTAGACCAGGGCTTGAACAAAAGCCTGCATACCCAGTAACTATCCTGGAGGACAACCAAATCATTGTCTTCATAAAATGATTCCCTCATTCAATGAATCAGGGATGAAATGGTTAAAGGTGGGCAACTTCAAAGCAAGGTATTTAACTGTTAATATATAAGCCTAAAAGGGGAGATCTATGCACATCAAGTTGTCGATTAAGATATTCTTAGAATATGTTTGTTGTCCCAATTACATTGCTACAATTTAGAGGGGAATCCCAGCTTTCCAACAGTGAAGATTTATTTAGGCTATAGTGCCGATGGAAAGGGGACAATGACATTAATGCTTAGTTAACTACGGTTAACTTTCGAGATAACTGCTACACGTTTTGAATTGGTTGCCTAGTTAGTGTTGTCTGTCATTAATATATACCTGCTGCTGAAATGTTTTGCACCCTTTCCTTGGACAATGGCCCACTCGCACTGGCAGGCAGACACACACTGAAGGGTCATTCGCATAATGGCTGATATGTCGATTAAGTGATTGATAATACTTAAGCGTGCCTTCATGAATTACATTAACAAAAATAATTTCTGACATAAATAGTGGAAGGCCAGGACTAAAAACAAACCAAATATAACTATTGTAAAGTAGATTGTGTCTAAAATGTGTATTGTATGTATATGTTTAGAAGCTGGAAGTAGAAGCCTAAGTGTTATTGTCTATTAGTTTACTCCAATTGGGGGAGGGGTGGTAGGGTTCAGGGAATAATAAAAGGTATATTCTAAAAAATATATATATGATAGATGTATGTACACTACCTTTCAAAAGTTTGGGGTCTCTTAGAAATGTCCTTGTTTTTGAAAGCACATTTTTTGTCCATTAAAATAACATCAAATTGATCAGAAATATAATGCAGACATTGTAAATGTTGTAAATGACTATTGTATCTGGAAACTGCAGATTTGTTTTGGAATATCTACACCGGCATACAGAGGCTCATTATGAGAAACCATCACTCCTGTGTTCCAATGGCATGTTGTGTCAGCTAATCCAAGGTGATAATTTTAAAAGGCTAACTGATCATTAGAAAACCTTTTTGCAATTATGTTAGCATAGCTGAAAACTGTTGTCTTGATTAAAGAAGCAATAAAACTGGCCTTCTTTAGACTAGTTGAGTATCTGGAGCATCAGCATGTGGGTTCGATTAAAGGCTCAAAATGGCCAACAACAAAGAACTTTCTTCTGAAACTTCTCAGTCTATTTCTTGTTCTGAGAAGTTAAAGCTATCCATGCAAGAAATTGCCAAGAAACTGAAGATCTCGTACAACGCTGTAGTTAGTCCATCATTTATTTTGATTTTTTTAATCTGCCATTTCCAACTACAATAGTCAATTACAACATTAACAATGTCTACACTGTATTTCTGATCTACATATTTTAAATGGACAAAAAAAGGGGCTTTTCTTTCAAAAACAAGGACATTTCTAAGTAACCCCAAACTTTTGAATGGCAGTGCATATATATATATATACAGTGCCTTGCGAAAGTATTCGGCCCCCTTGAACTATGCAACCTTTTGCCACATTTCAGGCTTCAAACATAAAGATATAAAACTGTATTTTATTGTGAAGAATCAACAACAAGTGGGACACAATCATGAAGTGGAACGACATTTATTGGATATTTCAAACTTTTTTAACAAATCAAAAACTGAAAAATTGGCCCCCTTAAGTTAATACTTTGTAGCGCCACCTTTTGCTGCGATTACAGCTGTAAGTCGCTTGGGGTATGTCTCTATCAGTTTTGCACATCGAGAGACTGAAATGTTTTCCCATTCCTCCTTGCAAAACAGCTCGAGCTCGGTGAGGTTGGATGGAGAGCATTTGTGAACAGCAGTTTTCAGTTCTTTCCACAGATTCTCGATTGGATTCAGGTCTGGACTTTGACTTGGCCATTCTAACACCTGGATATGTTTATTTTTGAACCATTCCATTGTAGATTTTGCTTTATGTTTTGGATCTTTGTCTTGTTGGAAGACAAATCTCTGTCCCAGTCTCAGGTCTTTTGCAGACTCCATCAGGTTTTCTTCCAGAATGGTCCTGTATTTGGCTCCATCCATCTTCCCGTCAATTTTAACCATCTTCCCTGTCCCTGCTGAAGAAAAGCAGGCCCAAACCATGATGCTGCCACCACCATGTTTGACAGTGGGGATGGTGTGTTCAGGGTGATGAGCTGTGTTGCTTTTACGCCAAACATAACGTTTTGCATTGTTGCCAAAAAGTTCAATTTTGGTTTCATCTGACCAGAGCACCTTCTTCCACGTGTTTGGTGTGTCTCCCAGGTGGCTTGTGGCAAACTTTAAATGACACTTTTTATGGAAATCTTTAAGAACTGGCTTTCTTCTTGCCACTCTTCCATAAAGGCCAGATTTGTGCAATATACGACTGATTGTTGTACTATGGACAGAGTGTCCCACCTCAGCTGTAGATCTCTGCAGTTCATCCAGAGTGATCATGGGCCTCTTGGCTGCATCTCTGATCAGTCTTCTCCTTGTATGAGCTGAACGTTTAGAGGGACGGCCAGGTCTTGGTAGATTTGCAGTGGTCTGATACTCCTTCCATTTCAATATTATCGCTTGCACAGTGCTCCTTGGGACGTTTAAAGCTTGGGAAATCTTTTTGTATCCAAATCCGTCTTTAAACTTCTTCACAACAGTATCTCGGACCTGCCTGGTGTGTTCCTTGTTCTTCATGATGCTCTCTGCGCTTTTAACGGACCTCTGAGACTATCACAGTGCAGGTGCATTTATACGGAGACTTGATTACACACAGGTGGATTGTATTTATCATCATTAGTCATTTAGGTCAACATTGGATCATTCAGAGATCCTCACTGAACTTCTGGAGAGAGTTTGTTGCACTGAAAGTAAAGGGGCTGAATAATTTTGCACGCCCAATTATTCAGTTTTTGATTTGTTAAAAAAGTTTGAAATATCCAATAAATGTCGTTCCACTTCATGATTGTGTCCCACTTGTTGTTGATTCTTCACAAAAAAAATACAGTTTTATATCTATATGTTTGAAGCCTGAAATGTGGCAAAAGGTTGCAAAGTTCAAGGGGGCCGAATACTTTCGCAAGGGACTGTATATACACACATACATACACACACACACCCCCCATTGGAAATGATGCAGATAATTACACTGATGGACGCAACAATCTGCAATATTAAAGCTGATCCACCCCCCAAAAAATAAAATAAATAAATATATAAAACAATTATGCAACTAATTTCCATGACTTTACAAACCCTAATTTGACATTTTCAATTTTAAATCTGCACAATCTCGAACAAACCTACAGTCACGCAGATGTACAGACTAGAGGCAAATAAACTTTGCGTCAGTGTGTGAATCTGGGCCGGCTATAGGCTGCTTTGTTTTCATAGACGAGCCTGTACACAATTCCCCAAAAATATGTAGTGCAGGTATGGCGCTCCGGGCTAAGTCAAGCACTGATGGAACCATTTTACAGTGCCTGTTATTATTTCTCTACGTAAATTACTGTAACAGTCATACTCTGGGGCTACAGTAACTATAAATAGGATTAAAACTAAGGCTATGGTTTATAGTCAATGAAGCAACTAAATACAAATGTGTTAAAACATGTTTTTATCTTGAAATAACCAAATCCATGTCCATTATGTTTATGTTAATTAAACACATTGTAACATAAGGGAATTATTATTATTATTATTATATTATTAATCCTGTTGTCGTGTCTTTACTATCATTAAACTGAAGACATAGTTTTCATCAAAGATTCTATCCTACCGATCCTCGACTTCGGCGATGTCATCTCAAAATGGCTTCCAACACTCTACTCAGCAAACTGGATGCAGTCTATCACAGTGCCATCCGTTTTGTCACTGCACCTTATACCACCCACCACTGCTCACCCACTTCCAGGTCACCCACCACTCTCCGTTGCAGGTGTATCTACTGATCATCCCTAAAGCCAACACCTCATTTGTCACTGCCTGCTAATTAGTATTATGCGATTAACAGATTAATCATGTAAATGTAATTAACTAGGAAGTCGGAGCACCAAGGAAAAATATTCAGATTACAAAGTTATCATTTCCTAAAATAACTTTTCAGATATTTTATCTTATCAGTATTCAAATTAATTAATGATTTACTTTACCTCACGTTAGTCTCATTCCAAACATCGTAAATGGTTGGTTATCTGCACAAACCAAGTCTTCACTATGAGTCATCCATACATCAATTGTCTTAAATCATTTATTTATTACTAAGTAATTCACAGAAATGCATAAACAAACAAGGTAAATGTGGTTTCAAGAAATGATAGGGGAATGTGCCCTAGTGGGCTAAACCGGTATGGCGGCTTGTTAGACAAAAGGGGAAGTGGGGGTCGACTAAGATGTCACTACAGTGATAATTATAACAATTGAAATGCTAATCCCTTGCACATGAACGCTCACTCATTCGGGAACAATTGCAATCAATATATATATTTACGCTCAGTGTGTCGTCTTGATCGCTGGTGAAAAGTTTGTTTCTTTTGTAGAATTGTCCGTCTCTCTCCCTCTCTGGTGGTTATAGTGGATAGTTCAACGACATTCATTAATTTCGTTATATAGTGGATGTTTCGGCGGTTGTCGTCCTTCACGTTCAATGATACCGAATTCCTAGCTGCAGAATAGTAATTAATATCAAAGACTTGTTCTTATTCTGTCGGTATCGATAGTCTAAGAGTTTAACCACATGGTATGGTTAAAAGATTCAGCAACGGTCTGCGACCTTTTGTCCTCCCTTGATTGAGAGAATCATGGTCTGCAACCTTTAGCCATCTCGTAATTGAGGTAAGCTTGGTCTGCTGATCGAAAACCCGAGTGGGGGTTTTATTCGGAAGGGCCGAAAAAGGGCTGTCCCAGGAGGCCTGACCCTAACTGGGCTCAGGGGCGGTCCTCTGATTTAGTTCAAATCAAAAAAGGGAATTGTATTTTTAGTCATTAAACAGTCTAAAATCATATTACACAATTATACAAACGGTATCATACTCACTCATTCATCTTATACAACAATTAGATGTAAACCTCATATCTGAGGCTATTATATAAACAGCATTATTGTAATGTGGCCAAACCCTCCTATGAGCTTCCCCAAGTTGTGACAAACAGACCAGTTCGTAGCTGGATTCTTCACCGATCTTTTGTACTTTCTCCGGAACATGAAATTTGTTCGTACCTCAAGTTCTGTGAGGTGAAAGGATTTCCTTTGTCCTCTATGAAAATGTACTCTCTCTATACTGTGTGTCCATGAGGAGATCGTCAGGAATTTACGACGTCTCTGACCACAGCAACCTAGTTGAAGGAGGAAAGGGGGAGGCAGGGAGACGGGGATGGGGCTTGCTATACCCAGAGGCCAACGTCATGACACTGTTTATTCCTCAAAGTTACAGCATCAAACCTCTATACCCTTCAATCTAAAAACAGTACAGGAAAAACTGGCAAACTGGTTTCAGTGTTTGATGGGAATATTTCCTACAATAGTGGAATTATTCATACAACAAACTACCCAAGAACAAATATGCCAGTGTAACAAATAACTTTAATTGCTTTGGTTTTGGCAAAAATATAAGAAAAAAAGTGCATCATATTGGTGGTCATAAGAAAAGAACATTAAAAAGACCACCACCCAACACACTGGGAATAAAAGTACATAACTGACATATTCAAAAACATGTAAAGCTAACACATTAAACTACTCTTACTATTATATTCCATGTTAAGCGTGAGAAAAAAAATAAAGAATAGAAGAGCAACAGTGAGGCACAGAAACTGGAGAATTTATGGGACAAACAAATTAACCCAAACTGATAGGGGGAATGACGAAGAACAGAATGAGATGAAAGACAAGAAAATAAGATTATAGTAAAACATGGCAAGACGGGGATAACACAATTTGAAATGGGACAGGTTCATAACATTTTACAGACGAGATAGAAATGAGAACAGTACCACTATGAAGACTAGGATAGTCAAATGGGTACATTTGGGAAACTGGAATGATTGAACTGCATATCTAACATCACTTCATAGATGTACTGTATATGTATTCAGAGATCCAGTCATTCAAAGTAGTACCTGAGACAGCGTAGACCTAGGGGAACATTACCAAAAAAGGAACACCTAACCCTAACATACACATGAATAAACACCTTCAAAACTATTTCCCCAAATACAGCTCAGGAGGGAGAATAGAGCGTAACTAACTTCCTTTACTCTTCTCTCAACATTACTTTAGGCACTTGGAGAGAATGTGTTCATCATCATTTATACTAACATGCTGAGAATCTACAGTGTGTGCCTGTGCCTTAAAACTAATCTTCCATAAATCCACGTGAAGTGCTACTAAACTTGACTCCACCGACCCCATCCATCCTGCTCCTTTAGGTTGAGGAAGCCAGTGTCAATCTACAACACCGGATAGTCACACTCTGACTCTTAAACTATCACCCCACCGACCCCATCCTAATCCCAACTACAGTAACCCACCTCTAGTCTGGAAGAATGGGGTAGGGCCATAATCTGTCACCCCTGACATATAGTGAGACAATGACCAAGCAGAGTCTGCAGCATGGCAACAATCCATCATGTGGGAGGATCTTGACAACTGTATATAAAAGGTTTTCCAAAAACAGTGCTCTTTTTATTCCTTGTGCTTCATAACCAGCATGGTACTTTCACACGATTAAAAATATCAAATCTAAAAGAGGAACTAGATAATTTGGTGGGGGGAGTAAAATGAGGGAGGTAAAATAATATCTGAATGACTTGGGTTAGTTTCCCTAATAACTGTTCAAGCAATTTTCCCTTACAAACCCTCTAAACACAACCAGTAAAAAAATAAAATAGGTGTGTAAACTTATTGCCGGTCACAGTGAAAAAAGTAACGCCTCCTATTCCTTTATTGAATTTTTTAACAAAAGTTGTGTAAATGGCATTTACCCTACACTGCATCACTGACTACAACTATACCGAATTGATTACATTTGTAAAACAATTAATACTATATTGAAATCATGATAAAACAGGACCACTGATAAATTCACTAGTATCAAGACACGCAGACCGCTTCATAACAGATGAGTTGTTGACACACAATCTTTGCATCAACACATTACACATAGTGGGGCAAAAAAGTATTTAGTCAGCCACCAATTGTGCAAGTTCTCCCACTTAAAACGACGAGAGAGGCCTGTAATTTTCATCATAGGTACACTTAAACTATGACAGACAAAATTAGAAAAAAAATCCAGAAAATCACATTGTAGGATTTTTAATGAATTTATTTGCAAATGATGGTGGAGAATAAGTATTTGGTCACCGACAAAACAAGCAAGATTTCTGGCTCTCACAGACCTCTAACTTCTTCTTTAAGAGGCTCCTCTGTTCTCCACTCGTTACCTGTATTAATGGCACTTTGAACTTGTTATTAGTATAAAAGACACCTGTCCACAACCTCAAACAGTCACATTCCAAACTCCACTATGGCCAAGACCAAAGAGCTGTCAAAGGACACCAGAAACAAAATTGTAGACTTGCACCAGGCTGGGAAGACAATCTGCAATAGGTAAGCAGCTTGGTTTGAAGAAATCAACTGTGGGAGCAATTATTAGGCAATGGAAGACATACAAGACCACTGATAATCTCCCTCGATCTGTGGCTCCACGCAAGATCTCTCCCCGTGGGGTTAAAATGAACACAAGAACGGTGCGCAAAAATCCCAGAACCACACGGGGGGACCTAGTGAATGACCTGCAGAGAGCTGGGACCAAAGTAACAAAGCCTACCATCAGTAACACACTAGGCCGCCAGGGACTCAAATCCTGCAGTGCCAGACGTGTCCCACTGCTTAAGCTAGTACATGTCCAGGCCCGTCTGAAGTTTGCTAGAGAGCATTTGGATGATCCAGAAGAAGATTGGGAGAATGTCATATGGTCAGATGAAACCAAAATATAACTTTTTGGTAAAAACTCAACTCGTCGTGTTTGGAGGACAAAGATTGCTGAGTTGCATCCAAAGAACACCATACCTACTGTGAAGCATGGGGCCATGTATCGTGAGATTTTGAGTGAAAACCTCCTTCCATCAGCAAGGGCATTGAAGATTAAACGTGGCTGGGTCTTTCAGCATGACAATGATCCCAAACACACCGCCCGGGCAACGAAGGAGTGGCTTCGTAAGAAGCATTTCAAGGTCCTGGAGTGGCCTAGCCAGTCTCCAGATCTCAACCCAATAGAAAATCTTTGGAGGGAGTTGAAAGTCCGTGTTGCCCAGCAACAGCCCCAAAACACCACTGTTCTAAAGGAGATCTGCATGGAGGAATGGGCCAAAATACCAGCAACAGTGTGTGAAAACCTTGTGAAGACTTACAGAAAACGTTTGACCTCTGTCATTGCCAACAAAGGGTATATAACAAAGTATTGAGATAAACTTTTGTTATTGACCAAATACTTATTTTCCACCATAATGTGCAAATAAATTCATAAAAAATCCTACAATATGATTTTTGGGATTTTTCTTTTCTCATTTTGTCTGCCATAGTTGAAGTGTACCTATGATGACAATTACAGGCCTCTCATCTTTTTAAGTAGGAGAACTTGCATCATTGGTGGCTGACTAAATACTTTTTTGCCCCACTGTACATACTGAGGATATCACAAAATTGTCACCTCTGTTAGTTTGATCCCAGCAAACAACACATTGCTCATATTCACAAAACGACTCAAATTACAAGGTTATCGCCAAGGGTTTTCGAGTGCTCACACTAATTACAAATACTTATTTTCTCATCATCAATATAGATATATACATGTATGTACTGGTCTTAAAAAAGCTAATCTGCCTTGTCTTCACAGCAAATATATATATATATATTTTTTTTTCTTTTTCCTTTTCTCTTTTATCTCCCCACATGTTTTGAACAGAGGAGGAGAACCCCCCTTCTGGGACATGTGCACATCCTGAGGTGGGGAGTTGATAAGGCTATGTACACGTTCTTGGCTGAGGGCAGGAGCCTTGGTAGGGTCCTAGAATGGTGATATAGTCTAGAGGCTCAGGATGTCCTGGGTCTATGGCAGGCTGGCTATGTCCCGTTTGGGTGGAGGACCATCAGGCTTACAGATGGCCCCGTTAGCCTTGTCCTCGAAAATCATCACCCTGCAGAAAAAAAAGAGTGAGAGAGTGAGGTCAGTGGCAGACTGCAAAACAAACTCAGTCTCCCAGAGCTAAGGGTAGGTGCTTTTCTAAAAGTACATTGCACAACATTGTCAATGGGTGTCCAGCTGAGAGTAGAGGGTGTTTTTAAGCAGCACACTCACACAAGCATGAAACATACATTCCCAGACAAACACACTAAGCACTTTTAGATCTAGGTTTACAGTTAGCTTGAAGGGTTACTGGAAATGTGGCGTTGGGTGTGTATGTGTGCACGCACGAGTGAGTGAGAGAAAGAGAGAGAGAGCAAGTGAACATATGCCTGTGTATGCATATAGGCTATAGCAGGATTTGGGCCATGCACCGAGGGATGGGGTTTGGGGAACATGGTTGGCAACCCTGCCTAGACTGCCTCTATTCACTTCACGGTGCATGGGAGCTGAGAGCTGGGCAGGATTTAAGATGGTTGCCTAGCAGTGTCCACTCAGTGTCCCACACTAACGAAGACAGTGGCCATGGCCGAATACCCATACTAGTGGCATATGTTTTATAGTATGTGAAATGTATAAATTTGTACTCCGAATAGGTCATCTAATACACGATTGCGTTGACTCCCGCCATTTGTTCATTTTGGTACAGCGCTTCAATTTATCTGATTATCAGCTGTTGTCAAACACCTGAGTCGGAAAAGACGAGTGGTAGCTCAAACGCAGAAATTACTATTCAGTTTATGTAGTACACTAGTATGGGTATTTGGACACCCCCAGTCACTAACGACACAGTCCCTAACGAGCGGCCAGGTCAGAGAAGGCGATCAGAACAGGACACCCTGCTGAGTTTAACAAGGGGCTATGTCACCAACCTGACACACTGATCTAAATAGAGTAGAGAGAGGGGGAAGAGGCACAAAACAGAAAGAGAAATAATAGGGGAATATGAGAGGCAGGAGTCCAAATCCAAAAAAAGATTGAGACCATGGAAGGCCTTGAGAGAATGAAGGAGGGAGCCAGGGAGGAAGGGAGAGAGCAAGGGAGAGATGCACACAGAAAACAAGAGAGAGAGAGCTGGCAGGTTCTATTCAGGGCGAGCAGGCATCTTTACATTCCTTTTTTGGTTAACCTCAGCAAAGCTCCTATAAGCTCATAATGTGCGCTGATCCCTATGGAGACCAAACCGCTGCCACGGCAACCTGAATGCTGGTTCACAGCTCCCTGGCAACCACAGCCCATTCTCTTCCTGACTATGTTACCCAGGGTTTCAGTGGATGGCTCACTCAGCTACCTCCAGCTGCATCTGCCTGACGGTGGCTACTGGATCAGTGTGTTTGAGGGGATTGCTCATCTTAAATGATGTAATGAGTAGTGATTTGGGATGCAAGATTTGTATTGTAGATAAGTCATTCTGCAAAGCCTTGCTCAGGCTGACCCTCTCGCGAACACCCACTATGCCTCTAAATTCCCTTCTGACAAAGCAGCCTCAGTTGTCAGGCACAGCCACACCGGTTCCACTAATATAGCCGGGATTATCTAATTGGCTGGCTGGGCTCCATGAGGAAAGAGGGATTCCTCATCTCACTGTGTGGTGGTTCACACGATAACCCTGGAAAGCCTATCACACTGACCTGAACTAAGATTCACTCTGAGGACAACACAGAACCATACACAGTTACCGATCAACTACTAACTCCATGATCAACCTCTATAGATCTAACCTTTTATCCATAATAACTAGGATAACTACACACTGCTATGGTAATAATCACTAGTTAACCTGTTGATCCTACCCCCTACTTTTCGAACATTCTGTTAATCCCTGGTCTCTCCTATCATTGCTCTCCTTAACAGGTCCCCCTTGATGACCGAAAATCGCGCAACATTTCAGCGCCCTGCTACTCATGCCAGGAATATAGTATATGCATATGATTAGTATGTGTGGATAGAAAACACTCAGACGTTTCTAAAACTGGTTAAATCACGGCTGTGACTATAACAGAACGTGCGTTTCATCGAAAAGCGCAGGAAAATCTGATCACTGAAAACTGGAAAATATATCAATGCGCCACTTGAATGTATTGTTGAATAGAAACCACAATACCTGGAGCCGAGGTTGCAATACCTACCGCTTCCACACGATGTCAACAGTCTTGTCATTTGCCTAGGATTTGTTTCTTGGTCAAACGAACAAGAGACAGCCCATTTCTTCCGGTCTCCAACAGGAAATTTTGGTTGAGATTTACCCGGACATTATTTCAAGACGTAGAGCTATAGAATATACATCGCCCTGTGATCAATTTGATCGATTATTAACGTTTACTAATACCTAAAGTTGCATTACAAAAGTATTTCGAAGTGTTTTGTGAAAGTTTATCGTCAACTTTTTTAATTTTAAAAAATGACGTTGCTTTATAAAACGCTGTTTTTTTCCTTGATCACACAGTCTTCATAGATCGATATCTAGGCTATATATGGACCGATTTAATCGAAAAAAAGACCCAATAGTGATGTTTATGGGACATCTAGGAGTGCCAACAAAGAAGATCGTCAAAGGTAATGAATGTTTTATATTTTATTTCTGCATTTTGTGTAGCGTCGACTATGCTAATTATTTTGTTTACGTCCCCTGCGGGTCTTTAGGGGTGTTGCATGCTATCAGATAATAGCTTCATGCTTTCGCCGAAAAGCATTTTAAAAATCTGACTTGTTGGCTGGATTCACAACGAGTGTAGCTTTAATTCAGTACCCTGCATGTGTGTTTTAATGAACGTTTAATTTTTAACGAGTGCTATTAGCATTTAGCGTAGCGCATTTGCATTTCCAGATGTCTAGATGGGACACCTGCGTGTCGGGTGGAGGTAAGAGGTTAACTGATATGGACAAATACCTCGCTATCAATATTCTTCAGATAATCCCTTGATCTTCAAGTTAGAAGTAAACAGAATAGATACATCATTGTCCTCTGGTGCTGTGAAGAGGAATGTTTCACCAGTCTTGTCTGTATCTTCCTCTATCAATGAGTATGCTTACATGCGCAGTAAAAATTAGATATTAAACTGATTATGGCAATAGGCAGATTATGCAAGTCTCGTAAACACCCTACTCTGCTTATCTTAATTGGTGTGTAATTAAAAATCAAAGTAAGCATACGTCAATTAAAACACCTGGTTTTCTGAGCAACCATTAAAATTATTAGCACACGTGTGTACCTTAACCTCTTCAACCTATGGGGGCGCTATGTCATTATTGGATAAAAAAACGTGCCCGTTTTAAGCGCAATATTTTGTCACGAAAAGATGCTCGACTATGCATATAATTGCCAGCTTTGGAAAGAAAACACTGACGTTTTCAAAACTGCAAAGATATTATCTGTGAGTGCCCCAGAACTGATCGTACAGGCGAAACTAAGATGAAACTTAAAACAGGAAATTAGCAGGATTTTTGACGCTCCGTTTTACTATCATCTCCTTATAAGGCTGTGAATATGCTGTGAACGAGCTTATGCGTTCTGCCTTTCGTCCAAGATGTCTGCAGCATTGTGACGTGTTTGTAGGCATATCATTGGAAGATTGACCATAAGAGACTACATTTACCTGGTGTCCCGCCCGGTGTCCTGTGTCGAAATTATTGCGTAATCTGTAGGTCCATGCGCGTTCCATTTCTTCAGAAGGGAAGGTCAATTGCCACGAAGGATTTATCGTCGATAGATATGTGAAAAACACCTTGAGGATTGATTCTAAACATCGGTTTGCCATGTTTCTGTCGATATTATGGAGTTAATTTGGAAAAAAGCTTGCGTTTTAATGACTTTATTTTTTTTCTTACCCAAACGTGATGAACAAAACGGAGCGATTTGTCAACACAAATAATATTTTTGGAAAAACTGAACATTTGCTATCTAACTGAGAGTCTCCTCATTGAAAACATCTGATGTTCTTCAAAGGTAAATGATTTTATTTGAATCCTTTTCTGGTTTTTGTGAAAATGTTGCATGCTGAAAGCCAGGCATAAATCCTATGCTAGACTATCAATCCTGTTACACAAATGCTTGTTTATCTATGGTTCAAAAGCATATTTTGATGACAGTGTTGTTAACAAAAGGCTAAGCTTGAGAGCAAATAGATTAATTTCATTTCATTTGCGATTTTCATTAATAGTTAACGTTGTGTTATGCTAATGAGCTTGCGGATAGATTTACACAATCCTGGATACAGGTTTTTTTCGTAGCTAAACGTGACGCAGAAAACGGAGCGATTTGTCCTAAACAAATAATCTTTCAGGAAAAACTGAACATTTGCTATCTGAGAGTCTCCTCATTGAAAACATCCGAAGTTCTTCAAAGGTAAATGATTTTATTTGAATGCTTTTCTGGTTTTTGTGAAAATGTTGCCTGCTGAATGCTAACGCTAAATGCTATGCTAAATGCTACGCTAGCTATCAATACTGTTACACAAATGCTTGTTTTGCAATGGTTGAGAAGCATATTTTGAAAATCTGAGATGACAGTGTTGTTAACAAAAGGCTAAGCTTGAGAGCAAATAGATTAATTTCATTTAATTTGCGATTTTCATGAATAGTTAACGTTGCATTATGGTAATGAGCTTGAGGCTGTAGTCACGATACCGGATCCGGGATGGCTCGACGCAAGAAGTTAAACGGCGTTTCCAGCGGTGTATTTGATCTGCGCATGTGTCAGCACCAGCCCAGCGAGCCTCCCTCTTTAGTGCCAGTGAAGTGTGTTTGGAAAAACTGAAAATATGCATCTTATAGTTTTCACATAAATGTTATAAGTCCGGACTCCGAATTAAATAGTATTCGCAAAAATACCATGGTCACGGTGGTAGGTCGTTCA
Organism: Oncorhynchus keta; assembly: GCF_023373465.1. Taxonomy (NCBI): domain Eukaryota; kingdom Metazoa; phylum Chordata; class Actinopteri; order Salmoniformes; family Salmonidae; genus Oncorhynchus; species Oncorhynchus keta. Next base: position 21,779,780 of record NC_068429.1, read on the forward strand.
TTCTAATTGGATATTTTCTGCATTTATCAAAAGATTGGATGTCATAAGGTGAATGCACCAATTTGTAAGTCGCTCTGGATAAGAGCGTCTGCTAAATGACTTAAATGTAATGTAATGTAATGTAAATGTAAAAGTCCCATCAGTAGCTTGATTTCAGATGTGTCCATATAAACAGGATTATTAAGGAAATCATTCTTCTTGCAAAGCATGACACTTTTTGCATGCCGAGTGATGCAGTGTTCTACGGCACTGCATCGCTGTGCCACTAGAGATCCTGGTTCGATTCCAGGCTCTGTCGCAGCCGGCCGCGACCGGGAGACATGGATAATTACACAAAGTTCAATTAGGACAGGGTCCTCACTCCAACTGCGGAAGGATGGAAGAGAGCACGAGACAAACAAAGAGTGTACGGATCAGTGGAGAACAGTTTTGTTTCCTTCTGATGACTATTAGTGCATTTTAGATTATTTTAGCGATTTGCCTGGTTAAGAGTCTGCCTGGTTAAGAGTCTGCCTGGCCAGCTTACGCCAGTTAGAGCTGACACGCAATAGCAAACACACACTGACCATCCCAATCCAAGATGGCATAGCAGTCAGATGTCCTTTGTCTTGTCGTGTCCTGTGTGTGTGTGTGTGTGTGTACATATATATACATATATATATATATTTACATATATATACATACATATACATATATATATATATATATATACATATATATATTTACATCTTTTATATATTTTCTTTTCCAAAAACTCAACTTCAAAACTCCCCTGCAACCCGCCTCACAAATTAAAAAAAAGAAAGTATTATTTACCTCAAATCTGATATCCACAATAGAAGCTAGCCTGAAGCTAGCCAGTATACTGGCTAGCGTTAGTATTTAGCTAACCACGGTTGATGGTCAACAGCTATCCTTTAGCTCGAAAAGCTATCGCCAGTTTTTTACAACGCGACTCAGACCAGAATATACCGGACCTATTTTTCTCTCCATATCCCCGAATTTCAACCGAAAGCTCTGAACATTTATACCTGGAAATCCCAGCTAGCTAGCTGCTGTCCGTGTGACTATTGGCTTACGTCGGGGTCCCGGAGCAAACTTAAATTATTCTTGAGCTAGCCAGCTGAAGAGTTCCATCAACCACTCCTGGGCTACAATCACCTATCCGAACCCGTTTTACTGCCGATGCGGAGCTCCACAGGGCCTTCACGACTGTACTACCGACGTTATCTGCACGAGGGAGTTATCCAACTGGCTCCTCCGTCGCGACGTTACCTGAACGGCCATCTGCGGCCCGCTAATCGTTAGCTGTCTTATCGGCTGCTATCTGAATAGGTCTCTCGGACAATTTTTCTTGGGTCACTATAACTAAATCTATTTTGCCAATTGGATTGATCCCCTCTACCACACAGGACCCCACTAATCTACTAACGGAAACGCACAAAGTGGCTAAAAACAGAACACCGTCCTACACTAGCTTGCTACCGATGGCCCGGCTAGCTGCCTGAATTGCCGTTACCCCAACCAACCTCACTACTAACTGGACCCTTATGATCACTCTCCTTAATGTCAATATGACTTGTCCATTGCTGTTCTGGTTAGTGTTTATTGGGTTATTTCACTGTCGAGCCTCTAGCCCTGCTCATTATACCTTATCCAACCTTTCAGTTCCACCACCCACACATACGATGACATCACCAGGTTTCAATGATGTTTCTAGAGACAATATCTCTCTCATCATCACTCAATACCTAGGTTTACCTCCACTGTATTCACATCCTACAATACCTTTGTCTGTACATTATACCTGGAAGCTATTTTATCGCCCCCAGAAACCTCATTTTACTCTGTTCCGGATGTTCTAAACGACCGATTCTCATAGCTTTTAGCTGTACCCTTATCCTACTCTGTTCCTCTGGTGATATAGAGGTGAATCCAGGCCCTGCAGTGCCCAGTGCGCTCTCTTTTTATGACTTCTGTAACCGTAATAGCCTTGGTTTCATGCATGTTAACATTAGAAGCCTCCTCCCTAAGCTTGTTTTATTCACTACTTTAGCACAATCTGCCAACCCGGATGTTCTCGCCGTGTCTGAATCCTGGCTTAGGAAGACCAACAAATTCTAAAATCGGCCAAAGGGGGCAGTGTTGCAATCTACTGCAGAGTTCTGTCCTACTATCCAGGTCTGTAACCAAACAATTTGAACTTCTACTTTTAAAAATCCACCTCTAAAAACAAGTCTCTCACTGTTGCCACCTGCTATAGACCACCCTCTGCCCCCAGCTGTGCTCTGGACACCATATGTGAACTGATTGCCCCCCATCTATCTTCAGAGCTCGTGCTGCTAGGCGACCTAAACTGGAACATGCTTAACACCCCAGCCATCCTACAATCTAAGCTTGATGCCCCCAATCTCACACAAATTATCAATGAACCTACCAGGTACCACCCCAAAGCCGTAAACACGGGCACCCTCAGATATCATCCTAACCAACTTGCCCTCTAAATACACCTCTGCTGTTTTCAACCAAGATCTCAGCGATCACTGCCTCATTGCCTGCATCCGTAATGGATCAGCGGTCAAACGACCTCCACTCATCACTGTCAAACACTCCCTGAAACACTTCAGCGAGCAGGCCTTTCTAATCGACCTGGCCCGGGTATCCTGGAAGGATATTGACCTCATCCCATCAGTAAAGGATGCCTGGTTATTTTTTTAAAGTGCCTTCCTCACCATCTTAAATAAACATGCCCCATTCAAGAAATGTAGAACCAGGAACAGGTATAGCCCCTGGTTCTCTCCAGACCTGACTGCCCTTAACCAACACAAAAACATCCTATGGCGTTCTGCATTAGCATCGAACAGCCCCCATGATATGCAACCTTTCAGGGAAGCTAGAAACCAATAACACAGGCAGTTAGAAAAGCCAAGGCTAGCTTTTTCAAGCAGAAATTTGCTTCCTGCAACACTAACTCAAAAAAGTCCTGGGACACTGTAAAGTCCATGGAGAATAAGAACACCTCCTCCCAGCTGCCCACTGCACTGAGGATAGGAAACACTGTCACTACCGATAAATCCACTATAATTGAGAATTTCAATGAGCATTTTTCTACAGCTGGCCATGCTTTCCACCTGGCTACCCCTACCAACAGCACTGCACCCCCCACAGCAACTCGCCCAAGTCTTCCCCATTTCTCCTTCTCCCAAATCGAGTCAGCTGATGTTCTGAAAGAGCTGCAAAATCTGGACCCCTACAAATGTATTTATTTGTATGTATTTCACCTTTATTTAACCAGGTAGGCTAGTTGAGAACATTTGCAACTGCGACCTGGCCAAGATAAAGCGTAGCAATTCGACACATATAACAACACAGAGTTACACATGGAATAAACAAAACACAGTCAATAATACAGTAGAACAAAAGAAAACAAAAAGTCGATATACAGTGAGTGCAAATTAGGTAAGTTAAGGAAATAAATAGGCCATGGTGGCGAAGTAATTACAATATAGCAATTAAACACTGGAACGGTATATCGGCAGAAGATGAATGTGCAGGTAGAGATACTGGGGTGCAAAGGAGCAAAATAAATAAATAAATAGATACCAGTATGGGGATGAGGTAGGTAGATAGATGGGCTGTTTACAGATGGGCTATGTACAGGTGCAGTGATCTGTAAGCTGCTATGACAGCTGGTGCTTAAAGCTAGTGAGGGAGATGTGAGTCTCCAGCTTCAGAGATTTTTGCAATTCGTTCCAGTCATGGGCAGCAGAGAACTGGAAGGAAAGACGACCAAAGGAGGAATTGGCTTTGGGTGTGACCAGTGAGATATACCTGCTGGAGCACGTGCTACGAGTGGGTGCTGCTATGGTGATCAGTGAGCTGAGATAAGCAGGGGCTTTACCTAGCAGAGACTTGTAGATAACCTGTAGCCAGTTGGTTTGGCGACGAGTATGAAGCGAGGGCTAGAGCATACTGGTCGCAATGGTGGGTAGTGTAGTAGGATTTGGTGACAAAACGGAAAAGTAACTTTTACAGGGTCGATGTTTTGGAATGTAGTCAACATTGTTTGTTTCATGCTCCTCCCACCATGGCGATTTAACGCTGGTTCGGTACGAGAAGTTTTGTTAAGTTCTACACTTCTGTCAAAATGTGTCTCAAGTGATTGAGAAGATCAAGTCTGTCTATCAGAGCAGCCCCTTTATAACGCAAAGTGCCTGCTCTACTTCCTCATTCATTGCTAGAGCTGTCTGGACTGCATTGTTAGCTCCCCACTCATGCTGCACAGACGTTAACACACTTGAATAATGCAACACGGCATGCATGACTATTTGCAAAACAATATTCATACATTCTAGACCACATTTACAATGCAAGACAATAACAGTAGCTTCCAGCTTTGACTGTAGGCTACCAAAAACAAATCAACTTCTTCAACACCCTCTCCACACCTGTGGTAAATTCAATTGATTGGACATGATTTGGAAAGGCACACACCTGTCTATGGAAGAAGTTTGAAAGCCTCTTCCTAGAACTGGCCACCCAGCCACTGAGCAGTCGGGGAAGAAGGGTCTTGGTCAGGGAGGTGACCAAGAACCCAATGGTCACTGACAGAGTTCCTCTGTGGAGATGGGAGAACCTTCTAGAAGCACTCCACCAAATCGGGCCTTTATGGTAGAGTGGCCAGACAGAAGCCACTCCTCAGTAAAAGGCACATTACAGCCTGCTTGGAGTTTGCCAAAAGGCACCTAAAGACTCTGACCATGTGAAACAAGATTCTCTGGTCTGATGAAACCAAGATTCAACTCTTTGGCCTGAATGCCAAGCGGCACGTCTGGAGGAAAGTAGGCACCTCCTATCACCTGGCCAATACCATCCCTACGATGAAGCATGGATGGCAGCATCATGCTGTGGGAATGTTTTTCAGCAGTAAGGACTGGGAGACTAGTCGAGGGAAAGAAACGGAGCAAAGTACAGAGAGATCCTTAATGAAAACCTGCTCCAGAGCGCTCAGGACCTCAGACTGGGGCGAAGGTTCACCTTCCAACAGGACAACGACACTAAGCACACAGCCAAGACAATGCAGGGGTGGCTTTGGGACAAGTCTCTGAATGTCCTTGAGTGGCCCAGCCAGAGCCCGGACTTCAACCCGATCGAACATCTCTGGAGAGACCTGAAAATAGCTGGGCATCGAAGCTCCCCATCCAACCTAACAGTGCTTGAGAGGATCTGCAGAGAAGAATGGGAGAAACTCCTAAATACAGGTGTGCCAAGCTTGTAACTTCATATCCAAGAAGGCTGTAATTCCTGCCAAAGCTGCTTCAACAAAGTACTGAGTAAAGGCTCTGAATAGTTATGTAAATGTAGGTGGCGGACGTGGCAGATGGCATGGCAATGAGTGCGGTTGGCTGTCGACGCAGCTACATTTTAGGAGGCCCCCCATCTTGGCACTGTAGAGAAAGTTTTACATTTTAAAGCAATTTCCTACAATTCTACAAATTTCTCCATGGAGCAGAGAGAAAATTTAGCAGTTTTAAAGCAAACTTTCTGCAATTCTACATATTCTGTTATGGATAATGCTGTGTTTGTTTGCTCAAACATAACAAAATGAATTCTGCTAAATCCATGTTTTTTTATTTTTTATGTTAAATTCTCCCTGACCTGTCTAGCTTTTATTTTGGTGATTGTTAGTTCTCTAAGATTATATTATAAAAAATATAGATCCATTCTCTTTTTTACATACTTTATATCTGTTTTAGTCATTTAAGTTTATACTTCATGCATTTTTCCATCCCAAAAATGTAGAAAACATGTTATCATAATATATTAATCGATTACAATGGCAGAAAAACCCTGACTTCTGCAAATGTTTTATTGTCCGAGTGAGGTAAATGCTGTAAATTACGAAGGCTCAATGTATTTTGAAAGACATTGAGGATTATAATAAATACCGTTTTGATGTCATACAAGGAAGCCAAAGACCCATTAGTCCAAATGTGCACTTCACATTTCCATATCATAAAACTAAATGTAATAGTGTCAACGTTTAAGATAAATACGTTGAACGTACAGTTAGAATATAACATGGCTATATACCCTGAAAAGAAAAAGCCAATTTGTTGTATTGAAGAAAATTTGACACAGACCACGCATCTGAATGCACTCATGACTCTATTCTATGTACACCAAAATTACCATCCGTCTCTCTGAAATGCCTTGTGAAAGCCTAACAATAAGATTGTATTCAATAATTTAGCTAGTCATGTTGGCAATAGAACAAGCTTTCAAATTATGCCCGCCTGACCCAGATTGTGATATATAATGGCCAGTTTTTGGATTGCGTAAACAGAAGTAAATTGTGTAAAGGCAGACATGCAGGACTGTGTTCCAAACAAAACTATATGTGCTTGCTCTAGTTCTTCAACAGCACAGCTAGGAAAGCAACATTTTTTTTTTTTTTTAAACATGTATAGTTGAAAACTCTGAGTCAAACTTCCTGGTTAAATAAAAGGTTAAATAAATAATTAAATAAAGGAACTGTGTACACTTTGGAGAGATGTGTCACTTGGAAACACCAGTTAGACCTCGCACTCAAACACGTGTAAGTTTGTCTTATGTTGCACCTACCCCACATTTCCAACACTCTTATCATGTTACTGAATGTATTCAGATATTTTCAGATTACGTTGTCAGCAAATGTGGCGAAAAGTACAGTAAATGATAATGCACATAAAATCAGCAGTGTAATGTTTGGATTCAGTCTTGTGTTAGGTGAACTGTTGTGTCCTCACCTTTAGTCAAATACTTTTTCCATAATATCCAAACTGTTCCCTTTAAATTCCTACCATGGTTATGCATATGCTTTCATTTCACATTTGAGTCATTTAGCAGACACTCTTATCCAGACCGACTTAGAGGAGCAATTAGGTTTAAGTGCCTTGCTCAAGGCATATTTATTCCGTAAGAAACATCAATTTAGCCCTATCCATAAAAGCCCATTCACACGAGTCTAAGGAGCGAAAAGAGACAGCGCACACTTCTATGCAAAGGTTGTTGATCAGTGCAGTAAACTGTTCTCCTAGCAGCTGCCAATAAAATAAGTCCTAAATGGAAGGGATTGTTTGTAATCTGTTGACCAATGAAATCAGCTAAAACAAGCTCAATAACTCAATGCATGCACACACTCCTATTGAATAATACGCATTCACGTGTATTGTGAATAGACCTAGGCAACATTTTGATTTACCCAGTTTATCAATAGAGATTTACAGTTCTAATAAATGATTGCCATTGTCGTTTTTGTAGTTAGATTGGTAAAAAGTCAAATTGACTGTGATTGCATTAATGAATCACACACGGCTGTCTCTAAAAGCACATAATGTTTAAATGTAATGATATTGAACTCAAGATGCCCAACGATTGAACAGAGCAGTAGCTGAGTTTCTCTCTTTGGATCAAGTGCCATTGTGTGACTTAGGCTAATATGCCTTCTTTTATTTGGTGGTATCGTTTTGGTATCGAGTATCGTGATGGTATCGAGTATTGTGATACTAAACATGGTTTCGGTATTGAAGTCAAAGTTCTGGTATCGTGACAACACACACGCCGAAATACAAAGAACATAAACCGAGACAATGCATGTGGTCACTCACACACCCACACAGAAGAAAAACAGCTGCCAACGAAACATGACGCAATACAAAGCACATATGTCGGCGACAGGTGCCGCACACACACCAACCCAATACAGCACAACAGACACACACCACAAACACTCACAGTTTGAGAACGGCCGAGCGCTTTCCCAGCATCATCTTGACAAAGTCTCTGTAGTTGATGCTGTCGCTGACGCCTTCGGTCACCTCAGAGATCATCTTCTTCATCTCCAGGTGGGTCTTAGGAACACCCAGCTTCTCCATCATCCTCTTCAGACCCATCATATCTGGAGGAAAACACAGGAGAATGGTTAACACACAAACGAGAATGACACACACAACACCTGGCAAACACACATACGCAAGCAGCCAAATGTGCTTGCCTGACACCTGTTTTCAAGGCCAGTAGGTCAACTACAGTATCACCTTTCTAGTGGGATACAATCATGACTAATAAACCCCTTACAGATGTCTAGTTCATCCAATACAGACAACACACTGAGGTATTAACCAATGTTCCCTCAGATTTTTTCCCCGCACTGAGCAAATTTCAGGTCTGCTGAGCGCAAACTTGAACGTCGTAGAAATTCTGTGCAACTTCCAGTGCACGTATACTGTGAACACTGAGGTTGTACCACTTTAAGCTACAGTTTTAACAGTGGCCAAGTAGGCTACTTTATCATAATGTAGGCCTACCAGAGTGGCCTACCATAAAAAACTATGGAGAAAATGCATCCAATAACATTTTAATATAGAAATAGCTGTTCTGGCATTCAGCCTACAGTAGCAGCCAATGTGTGGTGTCCAATGTAGGCCAACATTCCATGAGACTTTTGAAAAAAAACATACATGACATTAATACATTTATCCACTTGTCCTTCAGACAAGGAGGTGACTGAAAATGTGTTGTTTGAAACCACTTTACAAAATAAAAAGCATTGTTATTCCCCATTATTAGAAAATCAGACAAAGTATGCTACCCTCTGCCTATTGGCTACTTATTAAAGCTAGTCTCAAAATACAAAAAAAGAAGCTCTTTACCGGACTGGCTTTTCAAAGATGCCTAGAAATGCACACGTTTGGTGCTCTTGTAGGAAGAAATCACTCTCCTATTGCTGACTATAAATGATTTAACTGGCTAATAACTCACTACCTAGCAAAGGATATGAACAACATGTGCATGTGTGGCTACATGCAGCTCTCGCTTTGATCTCAAAACAAGCACATTTATTTACGACCTCTCATGCTGTAAACCGTCCAGTTCAAAGTAAATGGCCTGGATACAGATATGGCAATGGTCTATTTACATATAGGCCTACTGTAGCTCATTGTTTATGCCCCACCAGTCTGTGTAGAGTATGGGCTGAGTATTACGTGTCAATACAATAGAATCCTACTCCAATGTGTTCTGCCTACAACAAAATCTCTTACATTGTTTGTTTTGGTAAGTTGCATTGAAAGTGGCTAATGTTGATTTGATTACAATTGCCACAGTAAAGGGAAACGTTGATAGTGTTAACAGGGAAAACTATAGAAGTGGTCGCTGTCAAGATCACGGAGTCAAAACGCAAGCCGAGACTTACCGCTCAGATACATGACAAAAAACCCTGTAAAATTATGTAACATTAATCAATTAAAAACAGTACTGTAGCAATGAGGTTTGTGCAGTAAGCCCAATACATTATCACTGCATATTGGCTTTGCTTGAATTGCCCTGCCGATGCATTGCTGTTCGGGACATTTTCTTAAATTATATTTCAAAATTTGAGGAAGGCTATATGATCACACTGGTAATAGATCTGTTGTTGAATTATTTGTGAGGCACAGCTGAGTGAGCATACATTTAAATAATTAGCTTTTTATTTTACTAGGCAGATGGTGCCTGCATCTGATGGTCAGTCTCAGCGGAGGGAGAGAGCAGTAGACTAAGGGTCCGCCTCAACATCCCTCCGCTCTCCCTTTCATCCACTGACACTGACCAAAGAGGGACACCGTCTTCCAGCTGATAGGGAAAATAGAGTCGTACCGCATTATTTCTGCCTCATGCACAAATTCATGTTGTTAATCCTATGAACAGAGAAAGTGAAATATATCACGATATTAAAAAAGACCCAAGCTGCTAACACAGGCCTATAAATACACTTTCCTACTCATTTCTTACTGCTGCACTGCATGTTGTAGCGCTGTGTGGAAATAGGAAGAAGGCACATTTTATGGCTTATAAAAGTACAAAATACAAAGTTCACAGTGCGGAGTAAGAACTTAAAGGCTAACACACTCATAAAAACAGCTGCCCTTCGCTGTATCTGTTGACAGTCTCTCTAGTAACGGTTTTAAAACATTTGTGAAATCTCAAAGTATCAACTTTGCTGTAGCTTTATTTATTTATTTTTAATCTTTTTCGTGATATCCAATTGTGAATCTTGTCTCATCGCTGCAACAACCCAACGGGCTCAGGAGAGGCGAAGGTTGAGCCATGTGTCCTCCAAAACATGATCCGCCAAACCTTGCTACTTAACACCTGTCGCTCGAGTGCGATGAGCCTAGTAAAGCCCCCCCCCCCGGTCAAACTCTCCCCTAACCCAGACGACACTGGGTCAATTATGCGCCGCCCTATGGGACTCACGGTCACGGCTGGTTGTGACACAGCCTGGGATCAAACCTGGGTCTGTAGTGATGCCTCAACGACTCTCAGACCGTGTCGTAACTCTCGAGGCCTGCTGTAGCTTTATTTTATGCCTGCTACGTTACTGCACAGTGTTCTGAGCCATCCGATTGGCCAGCAGTAGGCCTATATTGAACTTGATTTGCTCTCTAGGCACACCGGAAAGCAGTGTTTGTACCCTCACACACATGAAATGTATTTCCCTACCCGGCGCGCAGGGCAGGTGAAATCAGGTGCATCTACTGCCAACAGCCCGAAACTAAAAAATACAAAATTAGAACAAGGCTTTATCATTGGGTTTTTTACAGAAATATTTGGCGATTGACTAAGAACGCCGACTAAGAACGCTGATTTGATCGACCAGTCAATCAAATCTAATTTTATTGGTCACATACACATGGTTAGCAGATGTTAATGCGAGTGTAGTGAAATTATTATGCTTCTAGTTCCGACATTGCAGTAATATCTAACAAATTCACAACGACTACCTTATACACACAATTTAAAGGGATGGAATCAGAATATGTACATATAAACATATGGATGCACGATGGCCATGCGGCTTAGGCAAGATGCAATAGATGGTATAAAATACTCGTATATACATATGAGATGAGTAATATAGGATATGTAAACATTATTAAAGTGGCATAATTTAAAGTGACGAGTGATACCTTTATTAAATCAATTCATTAAAAGTAGCCAGTGATTGTAGTCTGTATGTTGGCAGCAGTCTCTCTATGTTATTGATGGCTGTTTAACAGTCTGACAGCCTCGGTGACCACTACTCTAGAAAGTTGAGTGAAGTTCAATCTCATGGGGTAGCCTAGTGGTTAGAGCATTGGACTAGTAACCGAAAGGTTGCAAGTTCATATCCCCCAGCTGACAAGGTACAAATCTGTCCTAGGCCATCATTGAAAAAAAGAATTTGTTCTTAACTGACTTGCCGAGTTACATAAAGGTAAAATAAAAAAAATGTTTCTCTCTGTGGACTGATATTTCTGTACTGCAGTCCAGGAGAAGCGGGCAGTCTCCGGGCTACTGCGCACAGCTTAGAGGGAACATTCGTCTTAACTACTGCTCAGTAATATCTCACACACAGGTCAATTATCCTTATTATGACTGCAGTTGTGTATCACTGCTGAGCTGGTTCCACTACTTACCAATCTCTCCCTGGTCGTTCAGGTCAAACTCTGCATATTTGTCTGCAAAACAAACACACAGCAGACTAAATAAGGAGTGTGGTGAACCCTCATAGCCTCCAGAGACACAAACAGAAAACGCACACCACAACATTCTCAAACACACCATATATACAGTAACACAAAGTATTCAGACCCTTTCACTTTTTCACATTAGCGCCTTATTCTAGAAAATGTATTAAATATATTATTTTCATCAATTTTCACACAATACCCCACATGACAAAGCAGAAACATATAATACATTTAAAAAATGATGAGAAAGTGCATGCAGCCTCAATTAGCTCGCTAGCTTAAACGGATGCTTAGGGGATTGGCAATGAGGCCCTTTATCTAGTTCCCCAGAGTAAGATGAACTTGTAGATACAATTGTTATGTCTCTGCGTGCAGTTTGAAGGAAGTTGCTAAATAGCGCTAGCGTAATTGCTAACTAGCATTAGCGCAATGACTGGAAGTCCATGGGTACATGCTAGCAGATACCCATTGACTTCCAGTCATTGCTCTGACACTAGTTAGCATTGGCTAGCAAAACAACCTCTAACTTCATTCATACTGGACAGAGATATACAAATGGTATCCAATAGTTAATCTGACTCTGGGGAAGTAGACAAAGGTCCTCATTGCCATAATTCTGAAGTATCCCGGTTTAATGCAGTCAAGACAGGTACTACACAATCATATTGGATGATAAATAACCCGAGGTATGGCAGCGATTAGTCTACTATAGCGGGAGTCAGCTTGGTTGGTTGCCGTCTCTCCCTCCCTCCTCCGTGTCACTCACAGTAGCCTACAGACAGCACGACCCCTGCTAGAGAGGGTCACCGCTCTACCTCCTTTCCCTTGCGCTTTATCAGCTCTGGTTAATAAAGTAGCTTAAAAATGGACTTCTCTGCTGCTTCTCACCCAGATCGGAAGGGGTTTGCATCTGACCAGGTCTACACAGAATGTGTCGAGTTGTCCTCGGGTCTGTTCGGAACTGATCATTCATACACACACACACATACAGTACATACATAAATAATCAGGTCCAGATGGGAAAGCCCCAAGTCTATTTTGGAACGGGTCCAAATTTTGGGGCTGTGAAGGCCTCTAGGTGAAAAGCCCTGGAGGGCGGCTGTTTCTGAGATACTGGATCTGGTGCGCCTGGCACCGACAATCCTACCACGCTCAAAGTCGATTTTGTCCATTCTAACGTTCAATCGAACAGTAACTGAATACCTTGATGCTCATCTGCCTGCTTTATAAAGCAAGCCACGACCAAGTGACTCACTGTCTGTAGGAGCGATCCATTTTTGGGAACAGGCTGGTGTACCTAATAAACTGTCTGGTAAGTGTAGGTCAGATCCTTCATAATGTAGCCTGATAATTTATCAGTAAGTAGTAGGGGGACAATGCTGACCCTGTACGTAACTTCTGAGGAGAGGGCCCCTCCAGTTCTAGCCTCCCACCTAAACACTGCTGCGAGTGGGCCTCGTCCTAAAGCTCTCTGTAAATCATCCATCCACACACTGATAGTCTCAACGAAACAAGTATATTCTTCTTCTTCTCCTACATTCCTCAATGTTCTCATGTTCCAAAAGGTGGGTGAAGTAGCTTATCCTCTCTGAGGACTTCCCGCTCCCCCTATTCACCTTTTCGGGCTTGGCTGTGTGCTTAAGGGCAAGAACTGACAATCATACATTGTCTCGCTTTCTTCCCCACCCCTTTCTCACCCCTTTCCCTCCCTTTCTTCTCTCCATGGTCAGGAGTTTGTTCTGACAGATATATTTGTGTGAAAGAGACATCAACCCCTGGAGCGTGGGTAGCGGTTGGTTTGAAGCCTCAGCTGAGACAGAAGGATGCTACATGGAAAGCCTCCTGTCATTTTTATTTTTTTAATGATGTATTGTGCTCTTGACTGCTGCCTTGCTCTTTGTTCATTCTATCAAAAAATAACAATACCTCCAAACAATTGCTGTAACAGCTTTTGATAGCTCTATATTATTCCTGTGTTATTAATCACATCTCAGAGGCTGAGAGAGAGCTCTGATCTAGAAGCATAAGATCTAAACTGAGACAGGAAACAAGCTTTGAAGCACAGCGGCAATCAGCAGGGAGGAGGAACCGAGGGGGCAAAGGTGAGGAAGTCAGGGGTCAGTCAGATACCATAGAAACTAGAACGAGATTGTAGCATGGAGAGCCATCCTCTCAGGATCTCCCTGGGACACTGCATGTTTATAGACCATTTCCTGCACTGCACGGTGGAGTATGAGAAAGACATACAGCATTGGGGCTCTATCTAGGTCTGGTCTCCCATGTTTATAATCTTAGGACTTACCCCACACACACACACACACACACACACACACACACACACACACACACACACACACACACACACACACACACACACACACACACACACACACACACACACACACACACACACTACACTGACTAGCAACTCTCATACCTGTCCCTTGAACGATGACACACGCACGCCAACAGAGTTCATGTAGACCGTAATATGGCAGGAATCTGGGAGTCTCAATGCTGTGGTATGATAGTTAATCTGGTCCTGCTATTCTACTCCCTATAACCACATGTTACCCAGAGCCCTGGATAAAACAACAACAACCAGAGGAGTGGAGCAGCTACATTCCTGCTGCCTGGACTGCTGGGGACAGGTCGGGCCTCACAACCCACTTAGAAATCAGTACAGAACACACACACACACACACTAAAAAACAGACACAAAATACAAAATCAAATCAAATTTTATTTGTCACATACACATGGTTAGCAGATGTTAATGCGAGTGTAGCGAAATGCTTGTGCTTCTAGTTCCGACAATGCAGTGATAACCAACAAGTAATCTAACTAACAATTCCAAAACTACTGTCTTATACACAGTGTAAGGGGATAAAGAATATGTACATAAGGATATATGAATGAGTGATGGTACAGGGCAGCATACAGTAGATGGTATCGAGTACAGTATATACATATGAGATGAGTATGTAGACAAAGTAAACAAAGTGGCATAGTTAAAGTGGCTAGTGATACATGTATTACATAAGGATGCAGTCAATGATATAGAGTACAGTATATACGTATGCACATGAGATGAAAAATGTAGGGTAAGTAACATTATATAAGGTAGCATTGTTTAAAGTGGCTAGTGATATATTTACATAATTTCCCATCAATTCCCATTATTAAAGTGGCTGGAGTTGGGTCAGTGTCAATGACAGTGTGTTGGCAGCAGCCACTCAATGTTAGTGGTGGCTGTTTAACAGTCTGATGGCCTTTTTAATAGAAGCTGTTTTTCAGTCTCTCGGTCCCAGCTTTGATGCACCTGTACTGACCTCGCCTTCTGGATGATAGCGGGGTGAACAGGCAGTGGCTCGGGTGGTTGATGTCCTTGATGATCTTTATGGCCTTCCTGTAACATCGGGTGGTGTAGGTGTCATGGAGGGCAGGTAGTTTGCCCCCGGTGATGCGTTGTGCAGACCTCACTACCCTCTGGAGAGCCTTACGGTTGAGGGCGGAGCAGTTGCCGTACCAGGCGGTGATACAGCCCGCCAGGATGCTCTCGATTGTGCATCTGTAGAAGTTTGTGAGTGCTTTTGGTGACAAGCCAAATTTCTTTAGCCTCCTGAGGTTGAAGAGGCGCTGCTGCGCCTTCTTCACGACGCTGTCAGTGTGAGTGGACCAATTCAGTTTGTCTGTGATGTGTATGCCGAGGAACTTAAAACTTGCTACTACCCTCTCCACTACTGTTCCATCGATGTGGATAGGGGGTGTTCCCTCTGCTGTTTCCTGAAGTCCACAATCATCTCCTTAGTTTTGTTGACGTTGAGTGTGAGGTTATTTTCCTGACACCACACTCCGAGGGCCCTCACCTCCTCTCTGTAGGCCGTCTCGTCGTTGTTGGTAATCAAGCCTACCACTGTTGTGTCGTCCGCAAACTTGATGATTGAGTTGGAGGCGTGCGTGGCCACGCAGTCGTGGGTGAACAGGGAGTACAGGAGAGGGCTCAGAACGCACCCTTGTGGGGCCCCGTGTTGAGGATCAGCGGGGAGGAGATGTTGTTGCCTACCCTCACCACCTGGGGCGGCCCCTCAGGAAGTCCAGTACCCAGTTGCACAGGGCGGGGTCGAGATCCAGGGTCTCGAGCTTGATGACGATGAACAGCATTCTCACATAGGTATTCCTCTTGTCCAGGTGGGTTAGGGCAGTGTGCAGTGTGGTTGAGATTGCATCGTCTGTGGACCTATTTGGGCGGTAAGCAAATTGGAGTGGGTCTAGGGTGTCAGGTAGGGTGGAGGTGATATGGTCCTTGACTAGTCTCTCAAAGCACTTCATGATGACGGAAGTGAGTGCTACAGGGCGGTAGTTGTTTAGCTCAGTTACCTTAGCTTTCTTGGGAACAGGAACAATGGTGGCCCTCTTGAAGCATGTGGGAACAGCAGACTGGTATAGGGATTGATTGAATATGTCCGTAAACGCACCGGCCAGCTGGTCTGCGCATGCTCTGAGGGCGCGGCTGGGGATGCCGTCTGGGCCTGCAGCCTTGCGAGGGTTAACACGTTTAAATGTCTTACTCACCTTGGCTGCAGTGAAGGAGAGACCGCATGTTTTCGTTGCAGGCCGTGTCAGTGGCACTGTATTGTCCTCAAAGCGGGCAAAAAGTTATTTAGTCTGCCTGGGAGCAAGACATCCTGGTCCGTGACTGGGCTGGGTTTCTTCTTGTAGTCCGTGATTGACTGTAGACCCTGCCTCTTGTGTAGACATGCCTCTTGTGTCTGAGCCGTTGAATTGAGATTCTACTTTGTCTCTGTACTGACGCTTAGCTTGTTTAATAGCCTTGCGGAGGGAATAGCTGCATTGTTTATATCCGGTCATGTTACCAGACACCTTGCCCTGATTAAAAGCAGTGGTTCGCGCTTTCAGTTTCACGCGAATGCTGCCATCAATCCACGGTTTCTGGTTAGGGAATGTTTTTATCGTTGCTATGGGAACGACATCTTCAACGCACGTTCTAATGAACTCGCACACCGAATCAGCGTATTCGTCAATATTTTTATCTGACGCAATACGAAACATGTCCCAGTCCACGTGATGGAAGCAGTCTTGGAGTGTGGAGTCAGCTTGGTCTGACCAGCGTTGGACAGAACTCAGCGTGGGAGCCTCTTGTTTTAGTTTCTGCCTGTAGGCAGGGATCAGCAAAATGGAGTCGTGGTCAGCTTTTCCGAAAGGGGGCGGGGCAGGGCCTTATATGCATCGCGGAAGTTAGAGTAACAATGATCCAAGGTTTTACCACCCCTGGTTGCGCAATCGATATGCTGATAAAATTTAGGGAGTCTTGTTTTCAGATTAGCTTTGTTAAAATCCCCAGCTACAATGAATGCAGCCTCCGGATAAATGGTTTCCAGTTTGCAAAGAGTTAAATAAAGTTCGTTCAGAGCCATCGATGTGTCTGCTTGGGGGATATATACGGCTGTGATTATAATCGAAGAGAATTCTCTTGGTAGATAATGCGGTCTACATTTGATTGTGAGGAATTCTAAATCAGGTGAACAGAAGGATTTGAGTTCCTGTATGTTTCTTTCATCACACCATGTCTCGTTAGTCATGAGGCATACGCCCCCGCCACTCTTCTTACCAGAAAGTTGTTTGTTTCTGTTGGCGCGATGCGTGGAGAAACCCGTTGGCTGCACCGCCCCGGATAGCATCTTCCCAGTGAGCCATGTTTCGGTGAAGCAGAGGACGTTACAGTCTCTGATGTCCCTCTGGAATGCTACCCTTGCTCGGATTTCATCAACCTTGTTGTCAAGAGACTGGACACTGGCAAGAAGAATGCTAGGTAGTGGTGCGCGATGTGCCCGTGTCCTGAGTCTGACCAGAAGACCGCTACGTTTCCCTCTTTTACGAAGTAGTTTTTTTGGGGGTCGCTGCATGCGATCCATTCCGTTGACCTGTTTGTAAGGCAGAACACAGGATCCGCGTCGCGGAAAACATATTCTTGGTCGTACTGATGGTGAGTTGACAAAGATCAGCAATAACCGACTACATTATCATGCTGTTAGTTTGCCTGTCCAAGTAGAGCTGGCACCATGCAATAACACATGTAATGACACTTAAACAGTAATGAGATGGCAGCACAAACAAACACATTGACATATGGTACACACCCCCACAGGCAACTCACTCCCACTCCTCTGTGATTAAGAGCTAAAATAGGACAGTGATACATCAGATATTCCAGGTCGGGTAGGTCTTTCCTGGTAGAATTCCTTACTTTTAAAAGAATCCAGTTTTTCCAGGAGGTCCTCCTCATCCCGGTATTTCTGGTCTTCCATGTATTCCTAAGGAGAGAAGAAGAAGGGAGAAATAAATCTTAGATCCTTGCTGAGTATCAGGTCTAACATGGCATCAGATTCACAAAATGTTACCATCATGGTTACCTCCCAATTAACTCTTCTGCCCAAAGTGCACTTTCTTTCACTGGCTTATAAGGAAAAGACTGGGATAAAAAATATGGTGGAAACTCCAAATATTCCATGCCGCCACCAATCAAATGCTTTTTCGATTGGTGGGAAGAAGTGAACGGGTGTACACTTCAGGTTTCGATGTATCTGAAAGAGGTTTCAATGCGTCAGAAACTTGAGCTAATTAGCTTAAGTACAGCACAGGACAATGACATATTCCCAATTTAGTGCACTATAAAGGGAATAGGGAGCAGCCACCCATAGAGTGTGTTCCTATAGGGCTCATTAAACAAGTTGGATGAATGACTGATACCGGAGTCAGTAAAGAAAGGTAGACCACTATTGTGACTGACTGACTGACTGTTCAGGTGATGTCCGGGGATTTAGATACCTTTAATGTCTGACGGTGTGTTAGTACAGTACATGTACGAGGAGGAGGGGGACGGAAGCTATACTGTTACACTGGCAATACTAGGTGCCTATAAGAACATCCAATAGTCAAAGGTATAGGAAATACAAATGGTATAGAGAGAAATAGTCCTATAAATACTATATTAACTACAACCTAAAACCTCTTACCTTGGAATATTGAAGTCTCATGTTAAAAGGAACCACCAACTTTCATATGTTCTCATGTTCTGAGCAAGGAACTTGCTAAACGTTAGCTTTTTTTACATGGCACATTACTTTCTTCTCCAACACTTTGTTTTTGCATTATTTAAACCAAATTGAACATGTTTCATTATTTATTTGAGGCTACATTGATTTTATTGATATTTTATATTAAGTTAAAATAAGTGTTAATTCAGTATTATTGTAATTGTCATCATTACAAAAAAAAACACACAAAAAAATTAAAAAACGCCCGATTAACCGGTATCAGCCTTTTTGGTCCTCCAATAATCGGTATCGGCGTTGAAAAATCATAATCGGTCGACCTCTACTCTGGAGCAGGTTTCATCAAGGATCTCTGTACTTTGCTCCGTTCATCTTGCCTCAATACTGACTAGTCTCCCAGTCCCTGCCGCTGAAAATCATCTCTACAGATGCTTCACAGTAAGGATGGTTTCATCAGACCAGAGAATCTTGTTTCACTCATCTTTAGGTGCCTTTTGGCAAACTCCAAGCAGGCTGTCATGTGCCTTTTACTGAGGAGTGGCTTCTGTCTGGCCACTACCATAAAGGCCTGCTTGGTAGAGTGCTACAGAGATGATTGTCCTTCTGGAAGGTTCTCCCATCTCCACTGAAGAACTCTGTCAGAGTGACAATTGGGTTCTTGATCAACTCCCTGGCCAAGGCCCTTCTCCCCCGATTGCTCAGTTTGGCTGGGCGGCCAGCTCTAGGAAGAGTCTTTGGGGTTTCAAACGTCTTCCATGGAAGAATGATGGAGGCTACTCTGTTCTTGAGGATCTTCAATGCTGCAGACATTTTTTTGGTACCGTTCCCCAGATCTGTGCCTTGACACAATCCTGTCTCGGAGCTCTATGGATAATTCCCTCGACCTCACGGCTTGGTTTTTGCTCTGACTTGCACGGTCAACTGTGGGACCTTATATAGACTGGTGTGCGCCTATCCAAATAATGTCCAATCAACTGAATTTACCACAGGTTGTAGAAACATCAAGGATCAGGGATGCAAACTAGTGAGGGCCCAAAAAGGTGACTTTGTTTTGCACAAACATGCAAAAAATCCCTGCTAGGGGGAAATGCAGGTTTTAACTAATTAAACAAAGAATATGATCTACATAATTTACACACAGTCGCTGTGTGTAAAATAAAAGTGGTTAACGTGAACCTAACTCACAGCGAGGCGCAGGCAGAGATGGTCGCCTCGCTTCGCGTTCCTAGGAAACTATTCAGTATTTTGTTTTTTTACGTGGTATTTCTTACATTGGTACCCCAGGTAATCTTAGTTTGTATTACATACAGTCGGGAGGAACTACTGTATATAAGAGAAACGTCAACTCACCATCATTACGACCAGGAATACGACTTTCCCGAAGCGGATCCTTTGTTTTGCCCACTACCCAGGACAATGGATTGGATCCCAGCCGGTGAACCAAAACAACGTTGCTGTAAAAGGGGCAGACGAAGCGGTCTTCTGGTCAGGCTCCAGAGACGGGCACATCGCGCACCGCTCCCGAGCATACTACTCGCCAATGTCCAGTCTCTTGACAACAAGGTTGATGAAATCCGAGCAAGGGTAGCATTCCAGAGAGACACAAGAGACTAACGTTTTTTGCTTCACGGAAACATGGCTCACTCGAGACACGCCATCGGAGTCGGTAGAGCCAGCTGGTTTCTTCACGCATCGCGCCGACAGAAACAAGAAGAGGGGTGGGGGGGGGGGTATGACTTATGATTAAAGAGACGTGGTGTGATCATAACAACATACAGGAACTCAAGTCCCTCTGTTCACCTGACCGCATTATCTACCAAGATAATTATCTTTGATTATAATCACAGCCGCATAAATTCCTCCCCAAACAGACACAGACGGCCCTGAACTAACTTTGACTATGTAAACTGGAAACCACAGATCCTGAGGCTGAGGCTGCATTCATTGTAGCTGGGGATTTTAATAAGGCTAATCTGAAAACAAGACTCCCTAAATTCTAGCAGCATATTGATTGTGCTACCAGGGCTGGTAAAACGCTGGATCATTGTTATTCTAACTTCAGCGATGCATATAAGGCCCTCCCCCACCCTCCTTTTGAAAAAGCTGACCAAGACTCCATTTTGTTGCTCCCAGAGACTAAAACAGGAAGCTCCCGCACTCAGGTCTGTTCAACGCTGGTCCGACCAATCTGATTCCACGCTTCAAGATTGCTTCGATCACGTGGATTGGGATATGTTCCGCATTGCATCAAACAACAACATTGACGAATACGCTGATTCGGTGAGCAAGTTTATTAGCAAGTGCATCAGCGATGTCGTACCTATTAAGCAACTATTAAAACATTCCCAAACCAGAAACAGTGGTTTGATGGCAGCATTCGCACGAAACTGAAAGCACGAACCACTGCTTTTAACCAGGGCAAGGTGACTGGAAACATGACCGAATACAAACAGTGTAGCTATTCCCTCCGAAGGAAATCAAACAACAGTATTGAGACAAAGTAGAGTCGCAATTCAACGGCTCAGACCCAAGAGGTACAGTGGGGCAAAAAAGTATTTAGTCAGCCACCAATTTTTCATCATAGGTACACTTCAACTATGACAGACAAAATGAGAAGAAAAAAATCCAGAAAATCACATTGTGGGATTTTTTATGCATTTATTTGCAAATTATGGTGGAAAATAAGTATTTGGTCACCTACAAACAAGCAAGATTTCTGGCTCTCACAGACCTGTAACTTCTTCTCCAAGAGGCTCCTCTGTCCTCCACTCGTTACCTGTATTAATGGCACCTGTTTGAACTTGTTATCAGTATAAAAGACACCTGTCCACAACCTCAAACAGTCACACTCCAAACGGCCTAACCAGCTCTGCTAGGGCTAGTAAAATGGTCAAAGTGAGGTGTTCTCTCATTTGTGTCTGGAAATAGCTAGCGAGTTAGCTTGGTTGCTTGACACCCTTTGTGAGGTCAGAATGCTCGGATCAACCCTACTCCCGTGTCCAGTGACGCACTCTGAGAGCGAACCGCTCTGTCCGTTCATAAATTCAATCTGACAACTCTCTGGCTTTACCAACGCCCAGTATGCACTCTGGCACTCCAGATTAAATTTACGAACAAACCCAAAATCTTAATGTTTAGCTAGTCTTTTGTTATGCTAACAAGCAAGCAAGAGGTTGCATAGCAACAACAACTTTCGGTAGACAGGCGAAGCATTAGTATGCTCAACTGAAAGGATACTGTTTGTTTACAGTACTAAAATGAACTAATAGTATGTAGTATACACTCATTAAGTGGGTAGTATACAGTGTATTGGTATTCGAACAGTGTTGCTCGTCAATGAATGCAGTGATGTTCAGCAGATTACAATAACGCTTTGATTTAGCCACTTCATTTCCATAATCATAATAAATCCTTGTCTGACCTCCACAATGAGACCTGCTTTTTATAGGCTGTTAATACTGTTGATTGCTAGTAATACCCTCCTGGGGGGTGGTACGTGTTGCAGTGATGAGTCAGACCCACTGAATCGTGCCGCTGTCATTGAGATTGGCTGTAATGCTGATTCTCATATTAATCTGCAATTTAAATTCCACTGTTCACTCTACAAACTTTCACTCCTGCTCAATCTGTCTCTGTCTCTCTCCCACTCAGACACTCTTTCTCTCTCCCTCCCTCCGTTAGACACACACTCACTCTAACCTAACTTACCAGTTTTAGAAAGACGCTTGAGCAGGGTCCCCACTTCTGTTTTTCAGGGGAAATGGAGGTTAGGTTGAAATACTGTATCACTGAAAACATCAGTGTATTGGTTGCATCCACAGATTTGCAGAAAAGAGAAAGAAAGAGAATACGTTTTCTGTTTTTTTATTGTTGTAGTATCATCTTTCACATGTACTAGAATAGCCACACAGTCAGATAGGATGCTGGAGATCATTTTGATGGAAAACACAAGAGGGCAACTGTAGGTGTGCAAAGTTTCAGACCGATAACTTCAGGAATGGGTGAGCTACATGACATTTAGCATGAAGTCACCCAGGTGTCCCACACAAGTTGCCCAAATGTACCCAAGTGGCCGAATTGGTGAAATGACCTATAACTATATACAGCAGTGCAAATAACTATATACAACATATCAAAAAGCAATTCTAACACACACACACACACACAAAAAAAAAGTAAAAAAATAAAAATAAAATAAATATATATTTTTTAAAACAGTACACCCCTTGGAAGTCCCCGTCATAATATTTTGCTGCCTGTGCCATAGCAGTCTCTTTCTGATGTAAAGCAGAGGCAAACTAAACAAGTGGTGCATTTCATGCGACACAGAACACAACGACACCTCCATGCTGTGCCCTTTTGGCCCTGAGGCACAGTCATGCCTGCAGTAATGAACTGTGGCATATGAACACCACCGGGTGCACAGGTAGAGCGGACACCGGGGGCTCCCAGTCGGAGTCGCCATCACTGTGAAAAAAATAATATTTGTATTGTATGAGCCTTTTATCATCACATAAAATAAACAGATATGTATTGATTGTATAGAGCAGAGGGAACAGTCACTAAGGTGTTCCATTCAACTCCGGCCATTGTTGTGTGTGTGTGTAATATATATATATATATATATATATATATATATATATATATATATATATATATATATATATATATTATATACACACACACACAAACAAACTACACATTTCATTGCAATTTCTTTTACATTTTTTATATATAATATATATATTTTTATATTTCATAAAACGCCATTAGCACTTACCCGTCCAGAAGTACATCCTGTCCAGAAACAGCTCCTTAGTTCGTTTGAATCATAACACTCGAAGATTCCTCAAACAAACAAAAAAATCTCACTTTCACTTTCTCACTTTAGAGTTTGACTTTGCTTTACATCATTTATTCGCCATGATATATTCAATGAAATCGTTGAAACTACAACTTTCCGAAATACAGATGGGCGTAAAAAGCCTTACAACAACTCCTCTGATCGTCAAGGACAGAATGGAGTTCCCTGCGTGTGCGATTACAACCAAGGAATTGTGGTCAAACCCCAAAGCATTACATACTGGCGTTTACCTCAGCTCATTGGCTATCTACCCAGCTAGATTTCAAGATCAGTGGTCATTGGGCAGAAATAGTCAATCAATGAAGCGTCGCTAAAAATATTGGTGCGTAAGGTAGTAATTTATCGTTGTCTTCAAATCAGCTCACTTCGGTCAATACTACCCGCAAAAAACCCAATGTTATTTGGCTGTGTTGCAAACATCCAGATGAATGCACTGAAACCCACCATGACTAGATAAACGATTGTTTACAAGGGCGAATCACGCCGAACGCTCTGTAAAAAATTGATAGAGATGGAATTCACGGCACAAACAGTTTACAAAATGTTTTGATTTAGGCTATAAAATATCAAAGAAAACAGCACTTCATTTGATCAATGGGTCACTCAGGAAGAGAAATAAGAGCAAGATATCAGAATGTAAGTCATCATTTTATACCTTCAGATGTGAATGTGTAAAAACTGTCATGGCGGAAAATGTTTCTGTTCTTGATTGCTCTTCTCAAACAAAAGCATGGGATTTGTTCTCTGTAATAGCTATTTTAAATTGGAAGACGTAGTTCGATTACCAAGATTCTAATCTTTTGAAGGATTTAACACACTTGCATTTTCAAGAATGTTTAATGTTACGAAGTTGTATTTTTAGTTGTCACTCTGAAATTTCCCCTGATGTTGGTCCATAACAGGTTAAAGCAATTAATTTGTATCCGCTCTCGTCGGACTTAGACTGCATATTTTCCTCCATTTCCTTCAAATCTGAAAACATTGTGATGTCACACCCATTCTCTAAAGCATTGCATTATGGGCGCTAAAAGCACAGAAATAAGTGGCCACTGCTTGTATACTTCGTAATTTGACAAATTTAGTACATCATTGGGGAACTTTTGACATACTATATCCATACTATGACCAATAAGCATACTATATACACACACAAACGTCACAAAAAGTATGGTTAGTAGGAGTATTCGAACAACTTTCATTCACAATCAAAGCCTAAAATTAACACCCGCTACCTGCCAAATGCAGGTAAACACGTCTATTTCACCAGCCACATTGGCAGGTGGTCTGCACGCCACAGTGAGAGCAATTCAATCACATTTGTGAATACCAATAGTAAAGAATGATCACATTTATAGGTAAAAATATGCAGTAGCTGTTTTCAATGTATTTCCGCCGTTGTTTCAATGCTGGTAAATTAATAGCACAAAGTCAAGGGAACTACGAATCCTAGAAAACCTATTACACTTCGCGCTGCAACACTGCCTGGCTGGAGGCTGTGCGCACCTGAAGGGCTGTGTGAAATATAAACTCAGCAAAAAAAGAAACAGCCCTTTTTCAGGACCCTGTCTTTCAAAGATAATTTGTAAAAATCCAAATAACTTCACAGATCTTAATTGTAACGGGTTTAAACACTGTTTCCCATGCTTGTTCAATGAACCATAAACAATTAATGAACATGCACCTGTGGAAAGGTTGTTACGACTCGAACAGCTTACAGACGGTAGGCAATTAAGGTCAGTTATGAAAACTTAGGACACTAAAGAGGCCTTTCTACTGACCGAAAAACACCAAAAGAAAGATGCCCATGGTCCCTGTTCATCTGCGTGAACGTGCCTTATGCCTCCTTGCAGCATGCCTGAGGGCTGCAGATGTGGCCAGGGCAATAAATTGCAATGTCCGTATTGTGAGACACCTCAGACGGCGCTACAGGGAGACAGGACGGACAGCTGATCGTCCTCGCAGTGGCAGAACAGGTGTAACAACACCTTCACAGGATTGGTACATCAGAACATCACACCTGCAGGACACATACAGGATGGCAACAACAACTGCCAGAGTTACACCAGGAACGTACAATCCCTCCATCAGTGCTCAAACTGTCCGCAATAGGCTGAGAGGCTTGACTGAGGGCTTATAGGCCTGTTGTCTGGTGAGGACCTGCCTTACATCACCGTCAACAATGTCGCCTATGGGCACAAACCCACCATCGCTGGACCAGACAGGACTGGAAAAAAGTGCTATTCACTGACGAGTTGCGGTTTTATCTCACCGGGGGTTACACCGAGGCCTGTTCTCTGGAGTGGGATCGATTTGGAGGCTTGTTCTGTGCGTGATTTCCTGCAAGACAGGAATGTCAGTGTTCTGCCATGGCCAGCGAAGAGCCTGGATCTCAATCCCATTGAGCACGTCTGGGACCTGTTGGCTCGGAGGGTGAGGGCTAGAGCCATTCCCCCCAGAAATGTCCAGGAACTTGCAGGTGCCTTGGTGGAAAAGTGGGGTAACATCTCACAGCAATATCTGGCAAATCTGGTGCAGTCCACGAGGAGGAGATGCACTGCAGTACTTAATGCAGCTTGTGGCCACACCAGATACTGACTGTAACTTTTGATTTTGACCACCCCTTTGTTCAGGGACACATTATTCCATTTATGTTAGTCACATGTCTGTGGAACTTGTTCAGTTTATGTCTCAGTTGTTGAATCTTGTTATGTTCATACAAATATTTATACATGTTAAGTTGGCTGAAAATAAACGCAGTTGACAGTCAGGACGTTTCTTCTTTTGCTGAGTTTACATTTTTAGAAACGCTACGCACATGCACAATTGCCTTGAAACGAAGGTCTACTAAAGTGATACTTTGTTCTTGTGTTTCTTGGCTATTAACATTGTTTTGTTCACAAGCTAGGTTGTTTTCAATGCCTTTCAACTGCTTGGGAAGAGAAGACAACGCTTCTACTAGTCAGATTCACGGGTATAAACATGATTTGAGTCACGCTACCACGGTAACCTCTCGTCCTTAAAGGGGCAGGTGAACGTTTGTCTCCTGTGATATTTTAATGACTAAGGTCACAGAAATGTAAATTAAAAAATATACGACATTAGTTACTTCGTAGTAGTAATAGATTTGTTTTAGAAACTTTTTGTGTTTTGTTCTGGTAATTTTAGCATCAAAACAACATTTTATCTGGTAAAAAATCTGAGTAGCTGGTAGATTTTTAAATCTAGTGGCTGGTGGACCAAAAAGTAAATTTTATGCCCGGTTTACAATAGTTAACATTTATCCTTGTGTGTGTGTGTGTGTGTGTGTGTGTGTGTGTGTGTGTGTGTGTGTATGGCCAATGTCATCAGCTTGCCCATATGAGTCTACATTTTTACTGATGTTATTGCAGAAATGGGGATTATTATTTTGTCAAATGGCCCACAATATCAGTGATGGCCTCTCTTTGTGACCTGATTCCCTCTCCTCACATCTAGGTTTGCTGCCTGAGAGAGAGCGAGCAAGATATTTAGAGAGAGTTGAGAGAGATCCACTACATGGCTAAAAGTATGTAGACACCTGCTCGTCGAACATCCCATTCCAAAAAAATCACGGGCATTAATATGGAGTTGGTCACCCTTTGCTGCTATAACTCTTCTGGGAAGGCTTTCCACTAGATGTTGGAACATTGCTGCGGGGACCATTCAGCCACAAGAGCATTAGTGAAGTCAGACACTGATTGGGTTGTTGGGTTGGCTCCCCCCTTGGGTTGTGTCGTGGCGGAGATCTTTGTGGGCTATACTCGGCCTTGTCTCAGGATGATAAGTTGGTGGTTGAAGATATCCCTCTAGTGGTGTGGGGGCTGTGCTCTGGCAAAGTGGGTGGGGTTATATCCTTCCTGTTTGGCCCTGTCCGGGGTATCAAATCAAATTTGATTTGTCACATACACATGGTTAGCAGATGTTAATGCGAGTGTAGCGAAATGCTTGTGCTTCTAGTTCCGACAATGCAGTGATAACCAACAAGTAATCTAACTAACAATTCCAAAACTACTGTCTTATACACAGTGTAAGGGGATAAAGAATATGTACATAAGGATATATGAATGAGTGATGGTACAGAGCAGCATACAGTAGATGGTATCGAGTACAGTATATACATATGAGATGAGTATGTAGACAAAGTAAACAAAGTGGCATAGTTAAAGTGGCTAGTGATACATGTATTACATAAGGATGCAGTCGATGAGAGTACAGTATATATATACGTATGCATATGAGATGAATAATGTAGGGTAAGTAACATTATATAAGGTAGCATTGTTTAAAGTGGCTAGTGATATATTTACATCATTTCCCATCAATTCCCATTATTAAAGTGGCTGGAGTTGGGTCAGTGTCAATGACAGTGTGTTGGCAGCAGCCACTCAATGTTAGTGGTGGCTGTTTAACAGTCTGATGGCCTTGAGATAGAAGCTGTTTTTCAGTCTCTCGGTCGGTCCCAGCTTTGATGCACCTGTACTGACCTCGCCTTCTGGATGATAGCGGGGTGAACAGGCAGTGGCTCGGGTGGTTGATGTCCTTGATGATCTTTATGGCCTTCCTGTAACATCGGGTGGTGTAGGTGTCCTGGAGGGCAGGTAGTTTGCCCCCGGTGATGCGTTGTGCAGACCTCACTACCCTCTGGAGAGCCTTACGGTTGAGGGCGGAGCAGTTGCCGTACCAGGCGGTGATACAGCCCGCCAGGATGCTCTCGATTGTGCATCTGTAGAAGTTTGTGAGTGCTTTTGGTGACAAGCCAAATTTCTTTAGCCTCCTGAGGTTGAAGAGGCGCTGCTGCGCCTTCTTCACGACGCTGTCAGTGTGAGTGGACCAATTCAGTTTGTCTGTGATGTGTATGCCGAGGAACTTAAAACTTGCTACCCTCTCCACTACTGTTCCATCGATGTGGATAGGGGGGTGTTCCCTCTGCTGTTTCCTGAAGTCCACAATCATCTCCTTAGTTTTGTTGACGTTGAGTGTGAGGTTATTTTCCTGACACCACACTCCGAGGGCCCTCACCTCCTCTCTGTAGGCCGTCTCGTCGTTGTTGGTAATCAAGCCTACCACTGTTGTGTCGTCCGCAAACTTGATGATTGAGTTGGAGGCGTGCGTGGCCACGCAGTCGTGGGTGAACAGGGAGTACAGGAGAGGGCTCAGAACGCACCCTTGTGGGGCCCCCGTGTTGAGGATCAGCGGGGAGGAGATGTTGTTGCCTACCCTCACCACCTGGGGCGGCCCCTCAGGAAGTCCAGTACCCAGTTGCACAGGGCGGGGTCGAGATCCAGGGCTCGAGCTTGATGACGAGCATTCTCACATAGGTATTCCTCTTGTCCAGGTGGGTTAGGGCAGTGTGCAGTGTGGTTGAGATTGCATCGTCTGTGGACCTATTTGGGCGGTAAGCAAATTGGAGTGGGTCTAGGGTGTCAGGTAGGGTGGAGGTGATATGGTCCTTGACTAGTCTCTCAAAGCACTTCATGATGACGGAAGTGAGTGCTACGGGCGGTAGTCGTTTAGCTCAGTTACCTTAGCTTTCTTGGGAACAGGATCAATGGTGGCCCTCTTGAAGCATGTGGGAACAGCAGACTGGTATAGGGATTGATTGAATATGTCCGTAAACACACCGGCCAGCTGGTCTGCGCATGCTCTAAGGGCGCGGCTGGGGATGCCGTCTGGGCCTGCAGCCTTGCGAGGGTTAACACGTTTAAATGTCTTACTCACCTCGGCTGCAGTGAAGGAGAGACCGCATGTTTTCGTTGCAGGCCGTGTCAGTGGCTCTGTATTGTCCTCAAAGCGGGCAAAAAAGTTATTTAGTCTGCCTGGGAGCAAGACATCCTGGTCCGTGACTGGGCTGGGTTTCTTCTTGTAGTCCGTGATTGACTGTAGACCCTGCCACATGCCTCGTGGTCCTTCTGTAGCTCAGTTGGTAGAGCATGGCGCTTGTAACGCCAGGGTAGTGGGTTCGATCCCCGGGACCACCCATACGTAGAATGTATGCACACATGACTGTAAGTCGCTTTGGATAAAAGCGTCTGCTAAATGGCATATATATATTATTATATTATTATTATTATTATTATTATTATATTATTCTTGTGTCTGAGCCATTGAATTGAGATTCCACTTTGTCTCTGTACTGACGCGTAGCTTGTTTAATAGCCTTGCGGAGGGAATAGCTGCATTGTTTATATTCGGACATGCTACCAGACACCTTGCTCTGATTAAAAGCAGTGGTTTGCGCTTTCAGTTTCACACGAATGTTGCCATCAATCCACGGTTTCTGGTTAGGGAATGTTTTTATCGTTGCTATGGGAACGACATCTTCGACACACGTTTTAATGAACTCGCACACCGAATCAGCGTATTCGTCAATATTTTTATCTGACGCAATACGAAACATGTCCCAGTCCACGTGATGGAAGCAGTCTTGGAGTGTGGAGTCAGCTTGGTCTGACCAGCGTTGGACAGACCTCAGCGTGGGAGCCTCTTGTTTTAGTTTCTGCCTGTAGGCAGGGATCAGCAAAATGGAGTCGTGGTCAGCTTTTCCGAAAGGGGGCGGGGCAGGGCCTTATATGCGTCACGGAAGTTAGAGTAACAATGATCCAAGGTTCTACCACCCCTGGTTGCGCAATCGATATGCTGATAAAATTTAGGGAGTCTTCGTTTTCAGATTAGCTTTGTTAAAATCCCCAGCTACAATGAATGCAGCCTCCGGATAAATGATTTCCAGTGTGCAAAGAGTTAAATAAAGTTTGTTCAGAGCCATCGATGTGTCTGCTTGGGGGATATATACGGCTGTGATTATAATCGAAGAGAATTCTCTTGGAAGATAATGCGGTCTACATTTGATTGTGAGGAATTCTAAATCAGGTGAACAGAAGGATTTGAGTTCCTGTATGTTTCCTTCATCACATCATGTCTCGTTAGTCATGAGGCATACGCCCCCGCCACTCTTCTTACCAGAAAGATGTTTGTTTCTGTCGGCGCGATGCGTGGAGAAACCCGTTGGCTGCACCGCATCGGATAGCGTCTTCCCAGTGAGCCATGTCTCGGTGAAGCATAGGACGTTGCAGTCTCTGATGTCCCTCTGGAATGCCACCCTTGCTCTGATTTCGTCAACCTTGTTGTCAAGAGACTGGACATTGGCAAGAAGAATGCTAGGTAGTGGTGCGCGATGTGTCCTTTTTCGGAGTCTGACCAGAAGACCGCCTCGTTTCCCTCTTTTTCGGAGTCGTTTTCTTGGGTCGCTGCATGCGATCCATTCCGTTGTCCTGTTTGTAAGGCAGAACACAGGATCCACGTCGCGGAAAACATAATCTTGGTCGTACTGATGGTGAGTTGACGCTGATCTTATATTCAGTAGTTCTTCTCGACTATATGTAATGAAACCTAAGATGACCTGGGGTACTAATGTAAGAAATAACACGTAAAAAAACAAAAAACTGCATAGTTTCCTAGGAACGCGAAGCGAGGCGGCCATCTCTGTCGGCGCCGGAAGTAATTATAAATCATCGGATGGGGCCACAGTGTCTCCTTACCCCTCCTGTCTCAGCCTCCAGTATTTATGCTGCAGTAGTTTATATGTCGGGGGGCTAGGGTCAGTTTGTTATATCTGGAGTACTTCTCCTTTCTTATCCGGTGTCCTGTGTGAATTTAAGTATGCTCGCTCTAATTCTCTCGGAGGACCATGCCTCAGGACTACTTGGCATGATGACTCCTTGCTGTCCCCAGTCCACCTGGCCATGCTGCTGCACGGCCGTGCTTCTGCCTGCGGCTATGGAATCCTGATCTGTTCACCGGACGTGCTACCTGTCCCAGACTTATTATTTGACCATGCTGGTCATTTATGAACATTTGAACATCTTGGCCATGTTCTGTTATAATCTCCACCCGGCACAGCCAGAAGAGTACTGGCCACCCTTCATAGCCTGGTTTCTCTCTAGGTTTCTTCCTAGGTTTTGGCCTTTCTAGGGAGTTTTTCCTAGCCAACGTGCTTCAACACCTGCATTGCTTGCTGTTTGGGGTTTTAGGCTGGGTTTCTATACAGCACTTTGAGATATCAGCTGATGTACGAAGGGCTATATAAATACATTTGATTTGATGTTGGGCGATTAGGCATTGTCATGCTAAATTAGGAAAAGGCCTTCCCCAAACTGTTGCCACAAAGTTGGAAGCACAGAATCATCTAGAATGTCATTGTATGCTGTAGCGTTAAGATCTCCCTTCACTGGTACTAAGGGGCCTAGCCCAAACCATGAAAAACAGCCACAGATCATTATTCCTCCTCCTCCACCAAACGTTACAGTTGGCACTATGCATTGGGGCAGGTAGGGTTCTCCTAGCATCCGCCAAACCCAGATACAGTCTGACGGACGACAGATGGTGAAGCCTGATTCATCACGCCAGAGAGCGTATTTCCACTGCTCCAGAGTCCAATGGCGGCGAGCTTTACACCACTCCAGACAACGCTTGGCATCGTGCATGGTGATCTTAGGCTTGTGTGTGGAAACCCATTTCATGAAGCTCCTGGCGAGCAGTTCTTGTGCTGACCTTGCTTCCAGAGGCAGTTTGGAACTCGGTAGTGGGTGTTGCAACCGAGGACAGACGATATTTACACGCTATGCGCTTCAGCACTCGGTGGTCCCGTTCTGTGAGCTTGTGCCGCGTTGTTCCACATAGACGTTTCCACTTTAAAATAACAGGTAAGCTAGTTGAGAACAAGTTTTCATTTACAACTGCTGACCGGGAAAGCTCTAGCATGGTAGAAATTTGACTAACTGACTTGCTGGAAAGGTGGAATCATATGACGGTGCCACGTTGAAAGTCACTGAGCTGTTCAGTATGGGTCATTCTACAGCCTGTTTGTCTACGGAGATTGCTTGTATGTGTGCTTGATTGTATACACCTATCAGTAATGGCTGTGGCTGAAATAGCCGAAACCACTCATTTTAATGGGTGTCCACATACTTTTGGCCATGTAGTGTATGCTGGATGAAAAGATATGGGAACAGCCGTTGAGGCTGATACTCAATGTCATGTGCCTGTTCAAGCCCTTCAGACGGTTGCACCTCACACAAAGGGCTCATTCAGCCCACCGCCCAGACACCTGTTTCCCGTCTAAATGCCAAGGGAGATGGGCCACAGGGCATCAAAAGGGCCTGCCCTTTTATGATCCGAGTCAGGAATCACGTTGGGAATAGGGAATTGGATAAATAGTAAGCAATACTTAAGGTGACAAAGATCGATCGATCTGGTCAAGCAAGAGGGATACTCCCTGACTGACCGGCATGCCATGAAACAAGTGTCTGTCGCTCTCACAACACAGGGGTGGCCACAAACATGGTTTATGACCGCCAGCAAGATAACAGGTCGCTGGGTCGATAACGATGTGCGAAATTAATGACAGATTTTATCACATGCAAATGTCAGTACAGGCAGATCATCATGCGGTTGGAACTAGTGTTCACATAACGTGGCTAGTAAGACTGCTGCTAGCTACTAACGTTAATTATAACATATGCACTAACAAGCTCGTCTAATTCAAAGCAGGTTCAAAGCCAAATGTATTTTAATTCTGTTGAAAATACCTTTACAATACATTGACAAAATACACAAAACGTCTTCATTAGAAAGATCACGACTTACCTTGTTTATTTCCTCGCATCTCTCCCTTTGTTGAGCTTTTAATAATCCAAAGGCTTTCCCTCCTGCAAGAAAAATAGCTCGTTAGCCTAATTTCATAATGTGGCTAGTAATCAGTAACGTTACTACAGTAGCTAGCTACTACTAGCGAACTAGCCCTCTTGCAAGCTCAATTGAAGTGTGTCTACTAGTTTACCATTCTAATAAAATACAAAACTAGTAGACTATGAGCGTTAGCCCTTTAACTAGACCGCCCCCCCGAAATATCCCACTCGGATATTTGTAATTACCTTGAAATGTATGATTTACAGGCATTGTGAGATGACTTTGATATGGTGAGCTAGATAGAGAAGGAGAAATCAGCACACAGCACCTCGCTCGTCTTCTTCCCTTCGCGGGCAGTCGCACGCACGCTGCCAGCACAGTGGGTCTGTCAATTCCATACAGCTATTGGTCAATTCACAGCAAGCGATGCACTCTGGCTCGCCAGGAATGCTAGTGACACTTGGTCACCCTCGTGTGGTACATTAAATAACTGCAAGTGCAAGGTACACAATCTCTTAAAAAATATATTTAAAAAAGATTTGAAACAAAATCCCTAAAAAGGTAGACCTTGGCCTCATTGTGGACGTGTACGTTTTCAAGTCAGTTTTTCTCAAACAAATGATATTGCTCTTCATTGTCTTTATTTGACTCTGTATACATTTACTGGTGTGCTTTTATATACACTATGTACAAAGGTATGTGGACACCCCTTCAAGTTAGTACTGCATTTGAACAATTTCTAAGAAATCGGTCTGTTCAATGGTAATTTCCATTCTTGATAGTTATTCCTTGATTCTTGAAGAATATAACAAATAAATACTTCATGTGCTTACGTTTGCTTTAATGAATACATTTGATTATTGTTTACAAATAGGAATGTAAACAATGTAGCCTACAGTATCGCTTCTAGTATAACTATCATGACAAGATGTCATGGACTGTCAGTCCTTAAGGGCATCTAGAGCGCGGTCTATGATTTTATGAAGAGTTACATTTCACTTTATGAAGAGTTACATTTCACTTAACGAAGAGTTACATCACTTTATGAAGAGTTACATTTCACTTTATGAAGAGTTACATTTCACTTTATGAAGAGTTACATTTCACTTTATGAAGAGTTACATTTCACTTTATGAAGAGTTACATTTCACTTTATGAAGAGTTACATCACTTTATGAAGAGTTACATTTCACTTTATGAAGAGTTACATTTCACTTTACGAAGAGTTACATCACTTTATGAAGAGTTACATTTCACTTTATGAAGAGTTACATTTCACTTTATGAAGAGTTACATTTCACTTTATGAAGAGTAACATTTCACTTTATGAAGAGTTACATTTCACTTTATGAAGAGTTACATTTCACTTTATGAAGAGTTACATCACTTTATGAAGAGTTACATCACTTTATGAAGAGTTACATTTCACTTTATGAAGAGTTACATTTCACTTTATGAAGAGTTACATTTCACTTTATGAAGAGTTACATTTCACTTTATGAAGAGTTACATTTCACTTTATGAAGAGTTACATTTCACTTTATGAAGAGTTACATTTCACTTTATGAAGAGTTACATTTCACTTTATGAAGAGTTACATTTCACTTTATGAAGAGTTACATCACTTTATGAAGAGTTACATTTCACTTTATGAAGAGTTACATTTCACTTTATGAAGAGTTACATTTCACTTTATGAAGAGTTACATTTCACTTTATGAAGAGTTACATTTCACTTTATGAAGAGTTACATTTCACTTTATGAAGAGTTACATCACTTTATGAAGAGTTACATTTCACTTTATGAAGAGTTACATTTCACTTTATGAAGAGTTACATTTCACTTTATGAAGAGTTACATTTCACTTTATGAAGAGTTACATTTCACTTTATGAAGAGTTACATTTCACTTTATGAAGAGTTACATCACTTTATGAAGAGTTACATTTCACTTTATGAAGAGTTACATTTCACTTTATGAAGAGTTACATCACTTTATGAAGAGTTACATCACTTTATGAAGAGTTACATTTCACTTTATGAAGAGTTACATCACTTTCCGAAGAGTTACATCACTTTACGAAGAGTTACATTTCACTTTATGAAGTTACATTTCACTTTATGAAGAGTTACATCACTTTACGAAGAGTTACATCACTTTATGAAGAGTTACATCACTTTATGAAGTTACATTTCACTTTATGAAGAGTTACATTTCACTTTATGAAGAGTTACATCACTTTATGAAGAGTTACATTTCACTTTATGAAGAGTTACATTTCACTTTATGAAGAGTAACATTTCACTTTATGAAGAGTTACATCACTTTATGAAGAGTTACATTTCACTTTATGAAGTTACATTTCACTTTATGAAGAGTTACATTTCACTTTATGAAGAGTTACATCACTTTATGAAGTGTTACATTTCACTTTATGAAGAGTTACATTTCACTTTATGAAGTTACATTTCACTTTATGAAGAGTTACATTTCACTTTGTGAAGAGTTACATTTCACTTTATGAAGAGTTACATTTCTTTACGAAGAGTTACATCACTTTACGAAGAGTTACATCACTTTATGAAGAGTTACATTTCACTTTATGAAGTTACATTTCACTTTATGAAGAGTTACATTTCACTTTATGAAGAGTTACATCACTTTATGAAGTTACATTTCACTTTATGAAGAGTTACATCACTTTACGAAGAGTTACATCACTTTACGAAGAGTTACATTTCACTTTATGAAGTTACATTTCACTTTATGAAGAGTTACATTTCACTTTATGAAGAGTTACATCACTTTATGAAGAGTTACATTTCACTTTATGAAGAGTTACATTTCACTTTATGAAGAGTAACATTTCACTTTATGAAGAGTTACATCACTTTATGAAGAGTTACATTTCACTTTATGAAGAGTTACATTTCACTTTATGAAGAGTTACATTTCACTTTATGAAGAGTTACATCACTTTATGAAGAGTTACATTTCACTTTATGAAGAGTTACATTTCACTTTATGAAGAGTTACATTTCACTTTATGAAGAGTTACATTTCACTTTATGAAGAGTTACATTTCACTTTATGAAGAGTTACATTTCACTTTATGAAGAGTTACATTTCACTTTATGAAGAGTTACATTTCACTTTACGAAGAGTTACATCACTTTATGAAGAGTTACATTTCACTTTATGAAGAGTTACATTTCACTTTATGAAGAGTTACATTTCACTTTATGAAGAGTTACATTTCACTTTATGAAGAGTTACATTTCACTTTATGAAGAGTTACATTTCACTTTATGAAGAGTTACATTTCACTTTATGAAGAGTTACATCACTTTATGAAGAGTTACATTTCACTTTACGAAGAGTTACATCACTTTATGAAGAGTTACATTTCACTTTACGAAGAGTTACATCACTTTATGAAGAGTTACATTTCACTTTATGAAGAGTTACATCACTTTATGAAGAGTTACATCACTTTATGAAGAGTTACATTTCACTTTACGAAGAGTTACATCACTTTATGAAGAGTTACATTTCACTTTATGAAGAGTTACATTTCACTTTATGAAGAGTTACATTTCACTTTACGAAGAGTTACATTTCACTTTATGAAGAGTTACATTTCACTTTACGAAGAGTTACATTTCACTTTATGAAGAGTTACATTTCACTTTATGAAGAGTTACATTTCACTTTACGAAGAGTTACATTTCACTTTATGAAGAGTTACATTTCACTTTACGAAGAGTTACATTTCACTTTATGAAGAGTTACATTTCACTTTATGAAGAGTTACATTTCACTTTATGAAGAGTTACATTTCACTTTACGAAGAGTTACATTTCACTTTACGAAGAGTTACATTTCACTTTACGAAGAGTTACATTTCACTTTACGAAGAGTTACATCACTTTATGAAGAGTTACATTTCACTTTACGAAGAGTTACATTTCACTTTACGAAGAGTTACATTTCACTTTATGAAGAGTTACATTTCACTTTATGAAGAGTTACATTTCACTTTATGAAGAGTTACATCACTTTATGAAGAGTAACATTTCACTTTACGAAGAGTAACATTTCACTTTACGAAGAGTTACATTTCACTTTATGAAGAGTTACATTTCACTTTACGAAGAGTTACATCACTTTATGAAGAGTTACATTTCACTTTACGAAGAGTTACATCACTTTATGAAGAGTTACATTTCACTTTATGAAGAGTTACATCACTTTATGAAGAGTTACATCACTTTATGAAGAGTTACATTTCACTTTACGAAGAGTTACATCACTTTATGAAGAGTTACATTTCACTTTACGAAGAGTTACATCACTTTATGAAGAGTTACATTTCACTTTATGAAGAGTTACATTTCACTTTATGAAGAGTTACATCACTTTATGAAGAGTTACATTTCACTTTATGAAGAGTTACATTTCACTTTACGAAGAGTTACATTTCACTTTATGAAGAGTTACATTTCACTTTATGAAGAGTTACATTTCACTTTATGAAGAGTTACATTTCACTTTATGAAGAGTTACATCACTTTATGAAGAGTTACATTTCACTTTATGAAGAGTTACATTTCACTTTATGAAGAGTTACATCACTTTATGAAGAGTTACATCACTTTATGAAGAGTTACATTTCACTTTATGAAGAGTTACATTTCACTTTATGAAGAGTTACATCACTTTATGAAGAGTTACATCACTTTATGAAGAGTTACATTTCACTTTATGAAGAGTTACATTTCACTTTCACAGCTGTATACCAAAATACAGTTCAATGTCAAACGTGTTGTAATGTGGATCTACCATTGATCAGTTTGAATCCTGGCTTAACTTTGGGGCGGCAGGTAGCCTAGTGGTTAGAGCATTGGATTAGTAATTGAAAAGTTGCAAGATCAATTCCCTGAGCTGACAAGGTATAAATCTGTCATTCTACAGGCAGTTAACCCACTGTTCCTAGGCTGTCATTGCAAATAAGAATGTGTTCTTAACTGACTTACCTAGTTAAAAGAAAAGGTCCATATCAGAGATTGTCAGTCCTTGCATCTAGAGCTCTGTCTATGAAATTAGTAAGGCTACATGTCCCTAGTGATACTGAAACACATATCTAACTGAAGTGGTGGGACTGCTGAAAAAACAATTCCATATTGTAGCTTGAATTGTAAAAGGCAGGTCATTTTAATATGTTTTTCAAAAATGTTATTCGATTTCATTTGGGAAGCGAATTTCCTGCATAGATGGTTGTCAGGACTCAGTACCCACATTATATAGTGTCCATCGACTGTGTGGAGGTCATTAAGATCAGCATGATCTAAAACCCCCTGTGCCTCCCTAGATATGTGCCAGGGGCTCTCAGAGCATTAGACTCTAGCATTTTAATGATATGTTTGGTGTGGTAGAGTGACTACACTGGCGACCCTCAAGCAGTGACTCTGACGGACATGAATGTGTTGTTTTGTGTAGGCATGCAGGAACTCTGTGACCATCTGATCAGTGTGTACATTATTATATCTAGATTTGTGACTTATATACACATTACATTTGAGTCATTTAGCAGATGCTCTTACATCCTTTCAATTTAGATAGCTGGGTGAGACAACCACATATGACAGTCTTAGCAAGTACATTTTCCCTCAATAAAGTAGCTTACAGTAAAGTCAGCATTAGTAGGCCATAGTCTCACCCCCAGCC
Organism: Oncorhynchus keta; assembly: GCF_023373465.1. Taxonomy (NCBI): domain Eukaryota; kingdom Metazoa; phylum Chordata; class Actinopteri; order Salmoniformes; family Salmonidae; genus Oncorhynchus; species Oncorhynchus keta. Next base: position 21,818,683 of record NC_068429.1, read on the forward strand.
ATTTAGGTATCTTACCTAAACAAACATGATTCTTCAACAAGAATTGAGGCTGTGTTATACAGCCAGCCCAATTCTGATCGTTGTCCAATTATTGGCAAAAGAGCAGATCTGATTGGTCAGAAGAACAATAAGTGAAGAAAATAAAACAGAATTGGGCTGCCTGTGTAAATGCAGCCACATTGTAATGTCTAGCATGCCATGCTACCTCGGGGCTAACTGGACTGTAGCCTTAAATCGTTCACATTCACAGATAGCGGGTTGTCACATCACTCTGGCTATGTTGCAGCCCAATCCTGATCTTTTCCCCAATTATTGGCAAAATAGTTGACTGATTGGTCAGAAGACCAATTAGTGGAAAAATATCAGAATTAGGCTGCTTGTGTAAATTTGTGTGTGTTTCTCTGCCCAGGCGTTGTTGATGCCTGACAGATCTTACAACGCCTGGATAGGCATTTTAAGCATCAGCTAATATGTTATAGAAATCTGATGCCCAACTGCACAGTCGATGAGGTGACACAGTCTTCATATGACTTGTGTACCCAAAACGTCATGATTGACGTTCTATTAAATGTATAAACCCATGCAGTCATACAGGCCTGCTCAGTAACAGGTTACTAATGATTTATAAATACAAACAACATATGTCTGTAACTTATAAAACCTTTAAATCGGTACCTAACCCCCCTTATAAACTGTTATGTCACTCTAGCCATCCAATTTGTTTTCAAAAAAGAGCTGATGTGATTGGTCAAAGACCAATTAGTGGGAAAAATATCAAAATTGGGGTGCCTGTGTTAGCATCCACTTATGTACAGGACATACCTTAAAGATGTTCCCAGAAGGGCACTCATGTAGTTTACCGCTAGGCTGGCCAGTGTTTTCCCTTCAGGAAGTGATGGACAGACCTGAAGCTCTGGTTGGTCTGAGTAAATCAGAAACTGTCACAATCCTGTGAGTGTTAGTATGAAGAATGTTTAATATACAGTACAGATATACAGTATAAAGTAGTGTGGCGGGTTTGTGCTTTGTGCAGTACAGATATATAAAGTAGTGCAGAGGTCCCAGAGTCCTATGATTCCACCATGGTGGGTCAACTAACTCACAGCAAGTGATGTTCTCTGGTTTGTAAGGAACGCTAGTGACTCTTGATTACCACCGTGTGGTAATTTAATGAACTGCAGGAATGTGTCAGTTTGATATCAAAGGATCCAACATTTAACAGAAATAGAGTCCATAAGACTGAAGTTATGAACATAATACAATTTATTGATATAGACACTTTATAATTGCTTTTCACCATCAGTATATATTTAGTGTATATACTACAAGACCATGGTGCTTGCCTACGGAGCTGTGAGGGGAACGGCACCTCAGTACCTCCAGGCTCTGATCAGGCCCTACACCCAAACAAGGGCACTGCGTTCATCCACCTCTGGCCTGCTCGCCTCCCTACCACTGAGGAAGTACAGTTCCCGCTCAGCCCAGTCAAAACTGTTCACTGCTCTGGCCCCCCAATGGTGGAACAAACTCCCTCACGACGCCAGGACAGCGGAGTCAATCACCACCTTCCGGAGACACCTGAAACCCCACCTCTTTAAGGAATACCTAGGATAGGATAAGTAATCCTTCTCACCCCCCCCCCCTTTAAGATTTAGATGCACTATTGTAAAGTGACTGTTCTACTGGATGTCATAAGGTGAATGCACCAATTTGTAAGTCGCTCTGGATAAGAGCGTCTGCTAAATGACTTAAATGTAAATGTAAAATGACTTAAATGTGTGCTTTATAGTCTTATTAATGGCTGCCATCAATAGCTGTGCTAGTTTCTCCAATAATAATCAACAGCACCATCAACAAAATAACACGATTTTGGGTGCGAGCACACATGCAGAGGGGGAATACATCATTACATTTTCAGGCCTTGCTTACCGGGCTATCATCTAAAACCAATCATATCCTATTTCTGGTCTGACAAAATTCTATCTGAAATAGCAAGGTCCCATTTCTAGCGACAGATTTCTATACCTTCTATAATTCAGTAGGTATTCCAGCCATTGTTACCCACATGGAGAAAAGCCAACAGGTTGATTGTTTTTGTCCTTTTCCATTTGACAGATCATTTGCTCAGAGAGAAAGGAGACGGAGGGAAAGCGAGAGGCACATGTAGAATCCCAAAAGGAATGACTGTGTGCGTGCAGTTGAACCCTATGGAGGGAAAAATGACTAATTGTCAATTATGGAAGGCTGATGAAAATTGCTCAAGTGTAACTGAAGGTGTCACATTGGAGAAGCACTGCAGTTCAGACACACCTACCCCCAAAGTGGACAATCAGCATTATTTTAAACTTGACAGGACACACTGGGCTGTTGAACAGGCAGCTATAGCAGACATATTATTCACTGATTAATTACACTGCAGAGGTTGGAAATATTACAGGGGGAAATGAAGTGAGAATGAGCACTGCTATGGCGACAGGGCAGGGGTAATGTGGAGTCGGGAGCGGGATGAGCTACGGAAAGATAAGTAAAGCCAAAACGGAGTGAGGGGGTAGGACTAACGGAAAGAGCATGATGATGGTATAAGTTCAAAGAGGGCAAGGAAAACTACCTATGACTGGACAGTAGTATTGAAGTGATATCAGCCAGGTCAGAAAAGTATAGTGGAGAGTTTGAAAAGTATAGAGACAAAGTGGTAGAACTGTGACACTGCACTGCAGTAGATGGGGATGGACAACCACAGTATTGTCCACTAACACCAATAAACTGAGGAGGATGCCACCTACACTTCTATGTATGTGTCCCAAATGGAACCACATTCCCTACATAGTGCACTACTTTTGACCAAAGCTCTACAGGCACTAGTCAAAAGTAATGCACTATAGGGTGCCGTTTGGGACAGACTACATCCCCCCTAAAGCATTCAAATATCTGAGACCTACCCACCATCTGAACTTCGAGTCCTCCCAGCATTCTTATGTCTAATTCCAATTCTCTTGCTGTAAGAAACATGGTAGACCCTCTATTAAATCATTGAGGTTGAGTGAACGAGTGTGCGCACTTCGGGGAGGGAGTAAAATGAATGTCCTCCTGGAGCACAGTCCTAGTGTCCTTCTATCCCCGAGGCCTGGGGGCAAGTCTGGGGCAGGTGCAGGGCGATGTCCTTCAAACTGTCTCGCTCCAGTCTTATCTTCTGCAGGTCCTGTTCCAGGTGAGTCAGTTGGCTCTTCTGATCCTGGGCAGCTGACCATAGGGTCTGGATCTTCACGTTCAGGGCAAGGCTCTCCACGCAGCCACGCAGAACACCCAACCGTACCACCGTCTCACTCAGGATACGGTCAAACTGCTCCAGCACCATGCTCCCATCTGAAAGACAGAAAACAGTATTTGAGATACTACATTGTACAGTCTATCAGGATTACAGTTATTGTGAAAAAGTAGACAGAGGGATGAATTTGTACTTTAGAGCTAGGAGTGTTGAACAGGCCTAGTATTTAACTCTTGCCATCAGCAAGGTTCTTGTCTTGTGTGGTCACTGAGGTCTATGTGCCACCCTGTTATGCCCACCCAACGATGGGGTTGGCCAGCATTATGAGTGGACGTTTCTCCATCAGGATGGTGCCCACATCACCACTGACTCATTAACAGGGACACAGGAACTGTGGGAAACCATTTAGTCACCTGGTTTATGCATTTAATCAATACAACTGTTTCAATAAAACATTTTTTAACAGTATCTGGTTTTCTAATTCTACTAGTAAACAGGATATCTGAATTCCTAGAGAAGTGCGTCAACAACATTCTTCCTTCATCTGAGAAATCCATCTGGACCCCTTTACTAACGACCATTCTGACATAGCATCCCTGATCTGATGGAAGTCAGGTGTGAGCGATCAGTGGTGAGGAGGGCAGTAACATGTAGGCTTAGATGCTTCTGGTTGAGCTGAGATGTTGGATTTGTTACTGCGTGGAATTTAGTGTGTGTCCAAATTTGTACCCTTTTCCCCATGTGCCCCAGCTAAAAGTAGTGCACTATGTAGGGAGTAGGGTGTCATTTGGGACAGCCCAGTAAACGTCAGATTTGAACTTACCCATGTTACGGATGAGCTGGGTGAGTGTGAGTGAATATGCCTCCAGTTGAAACTTAGCTGCCTGGATGTCCCCCTTCACACTGGTCAGAGACTCTACAGGCTGGAGATCACAGAGGGACAAATATACAGGGATATATTGTAATGATTGCTCAGGAAGAAAAAGGTGCACAGAGCACAGCAGGTGTTTATTTTGTAGAAGGCAGGAATCGTGGTCACAGGCAGGCAATACACAGGTAGGCAAACAGGCATGTGAATCAAAACTAGAACTGAAGGCTATAACTGGTTCTCACAAAAGAGCGAGGAAAAGGCTTAGTAGAGTCAAAACAAACAATACCTCACAAAGTCACAAACAGAATGAACTGAGCTAAATAAGGAGCTGATGAGACCAGGTGAGTAACTAACACAGGTGAAATCAGTGAACAAAAATGAAAGACTGGGCTATGTTCAAGAACACAAAGAAACAGGGCTACGTTCAAGAACACAACAAACAGAACACAAGGTTGACTAAGAAAATAAATACAGAACCTTACACAGATGTACTGTACATATACAGAGCAGTTAAAAGTTTGGATACACCAACTCATTTCAGGGTTTTTCTTTATTTTTAATATTTCTACATTGTATAAAAATAGAGAAGACATCAAAACTATGAAATAACCAAAAAAGTGTTTAACAAATCAAAATATATTTTGTATTTGATATTCTTCAAAGTAGACACCCGTTGCCTTGATGACAGCTTTGCACACTCTTGGCATTCTCTCAACCAGTTTCATGAGGTAGTCACCTGGAATGCATTTAAATTAACAGGTGTGCCTTGTTAAAAGTTAATTTGTGGAATTTCTTTCCTTCTTAATGCGTTTGAGCCAATATGTTGTGTTTTGACAAGGTATGGGTGGTATATAGAAGACAGCCCTATTTGGTAAAAGACCAAGTCCATATTATGGCAAGAACAGCTCAAATAAGCAAAGAGAAACGACAGTCTATCATTACTTTAAGACATGAAGGTCAGTCAATATGGAAGATTATAAGAACTTATTCAAGTTCAGTTGCAAAAACCATCAAGCGCCATGATGAAACTGGCTCTCATGAGGACTGCCACAGGAAAGGAAAACCCAGAGTTTCCTCTGCTGCAGAGGATAAGTTCATTAGAGTTAACTGCACCTCAGATTGCAGGCCAAATAAATGTTTTACAGAGTTCAAGTAACAGACACATCTCAACATCAACTGTTCAGAGGAGACTGCGTGAATCAGGCCTTCATGGTCGAATTGCTGCAAAGAAACCACTGCTAAAGGACACAAATAAGAATAAGAGACTTGCTTGGGCCAAGAAACACGAGCAATGGACATTAGACCGGTGGAAATCTGTCATTTGGTCTGATGAGTCCAAATTTGAGATTTTTGGTTCCAACCACTGTGTCTTTGTGAGACGCAGAGTAGGTGAACGGATGATCTCTGCATGTGTGGTTCCCACTATGAAGCATGGAGGAGGAGGAGGTGTGATGGTGCTTTGCTGGTGACACTGTCAGTGATTTGTTTATAATTCACATTTAACCAGCATGGCTACCACAGCATTCTGCAGTGATACGCCATCCCATCTGGTTTGCGCTTAGTGGGACTATCATTAGTTTTTCAACAGGACAATGACCCAACACACCTCCAGGCTGTGTAAGGGCTATTTGACCAATAAGGAGAGTGATGGAGTGCTGCATAAGATGACCTGGCCTCTACAATCACCCAACCTCAATCCAATTGAGGTGGTTTAGGATGAGTTGAACCACCAGGGTGAAGGAAAAGCAGCCAACAAGTGCCCAGCATATGTGGGAACTCCAAGACTGTTGGAAAAGCATTCCAGGTGAAACTGGTTGAGAGAATGCCAAGAGTATGCAAAACTGTCATCAAGGCAAAGGGTGGCTACTTTGAAGAATCTGAAATATTTTGGGGTCACTATATGATTCCATATGTGTTATTTCATAGTTTTGATGTCTTTCACTATTATTGTACAATGTAGAAAACACTACAAATAAAGAAAAACCCGAGAATGAGTAGGCGTGTCCAAATCTTTGGCGGGTACTGCATATAGAGAGATAGATAGACGGCAACATTATAGCATACAATGTGGGGGCTGAATCCTCCTTCAGATCCGCATGTGTAACTCTTCGTAACTTATAGATCAAAGTGTATTTGTCACTTGCACAGAATACAGAGGGTGTAACGGTACCATGAAATGGTTACTTCCAAGGATTCATGGAGCAATGTCAGTTGTATATTTGTGTGAAAATTTGCCCATGCAAATCTCAAGCTAGGATTCAACCCTAAGTGATAGGATATAGTATTGTATTAAATACTCTTTCAGGTCCCAGATTATTGGTTGTGTTGTGTTACCTATGAGTTGAGTTGGGTTTGTGCCTGGGCAGTGTGGTTGATTCTTGGTTGTGTAGTGGTTACATATGAGTTGAGTTGGGTTTGTGCCTGGGCAGTGTGGTTGATTATTGGTTGTGTAGTGGTTACCTATGAGTTGAGTTGGGTTTGTGCCTGGGCAGTGTGGTTGATTCTTGGTTGTGTAGTGGTTACATGAGTTGAGTTGGGTTTGTGCCTGGGCAGTGTGGTTGATTATTGGTTGTGTAGTGGTTACATCTGAGTTGAGTTGGGCTTGAGTTGTGGTTACCTATACGTTGAGTTGGGCTTGTGCCTGGGCAGTGTGGTTGATTATTGGTTGTGTTGTGGTTACCTCTACGTTGAGTTTAGCTTGTGCCTGGGCAGTGTGGTTGATTATTGGTTGTGTTGTGGTTACCTATACGTTGAGTTGGGCTTGTGCCTGGGCAGTGTGGTTGATTATTGGTTGTGTTGTGGTTACCTCTACGTTGAGTTTAGCTTGTGCCTGGGCAGTGTGGTTGATTATTGGTTGTGTTGTGGTTACCTCTACGTTGAGTTTAGCTTGTGCCTGGGCAGTGTGGTTGATTATTGGTTGTGTTGTGGTTACCTCTACGTTGAGTTTAGCTTGTGCCTGGGCAGTGTGGTTGATTATTGGTTGTGTTGTGGTTACCTCTACGTTGAGTTTAGCTTGTGCCTGGGCAGTGTGATTCTCCAGCTCAGCCAGCTGCTGCATGGCTGTGTCCACAGAGGAGCTGAGCTGGGCAGACGCTGTCCTTGCATGCTTGGCCTTGGTCAGGGTGGCCTTGGTCAGGGTGGCCTTGGTCAGGGTGGCCTTGGCCTCCTGTGTTCAGAGAAAAACACAGACAAATGAATATGAAGGATACAGGATTCATAGGGGTGTGATGTGACTTATGTGAATGGAATTTAAACACACACACCCCCCCATACCCACTTTAGACAGGGAGTGTGCAGTGTGTTCTGCCTGTCCTGCAGTAGCGTTGGAGAGGGTAGCGTTATCCAGGGCAGGCCTCAGGACTCTCTCTGTCTGGTTCACCTTCTTATTGATGTCTTCTAAAACCTTCTCCCTCAGCAGCGTCTCCTTCTTCAGAGCAGCCTTGGTCTGGCCCAGCCTTCGAGGCCACTCTCTCTGCATGTCTAGGATGGGGGATGGACATGGTTAAAGAAGTGTGATAGCAACTGACAAATACTTCCAAAATTGTGGCAAAATGGCTTTTAGGACAACAAAGTCAAGGTATTGGAGTGGCCATCACAAAACTCTGACCTCAATCCTATAGAATATTTGTGGTCAGAACTGAAAAAGTGCATGCGAGCAAGGAGGTCTACAAACCTGATTCAGTTACACCAGCTCTGTCAGGAGGAATGGACCAAAATTCACCCAACTTATTGTGGGAAGCTTTTGGAAGGCTACCCGAAACATTTGACCCAAGTTAAACAATTTTAAAGGCAATGCTACCAAATACTAATTGAGTGTATGTAAACTTCTGACCCACTGGGAATGTGATAAAATAAATAAAAGCTGAAATAACTCATTCTCTAGTATTTGGCTCAGGTGTATGTAAACTTCCGACTTCAACTGTGTCTAGGTGGGTGAAGGTAGTGTGGAGAGAAATGTATATTGTGTCCTCTATGGACCTGTTGTGGCGATATGCAAATTGGAGTGAGTCTGGGATGATGAAGCTAATTTCCTGCAATTCCATCCATTTTGCTATGGGATTTTGTACTGTGTATTTTAATACTGTATTCTCAACATAGCTCATCCTAATATTTCTACTACCGTAAAATGCGTTTTAGTTTCACTGTTTATATACAACGCATATTTATTAATACAGTGCATTTGGAAAGTATTCAGACCCGTTGATCTTTTCCACGTTTTGCCTTATTCTGAAATCCCCCTACACACAATAACCCATAATGACAAAGCAAAATCAGGTTTTAGAAATGTTTGCAAATGTATAAAAAATTCAAACTTAAATATTATATTTACACAAGTATTCAGACCCTTTACTCAATACTTTGTTGAAGCACCTACAGTGCCTTGCAAAAGTATTCACCCCCCTTGGCCTTTTTCCTATTTTGTTTCATTACAACCTGTAATTAAAATTGATTTTTATTTAGATTTCATGTAATGGACATACACAAAATATTCCAAATTGGTGAAGTTAAATGGGAAAAAAATGACTATATATATATATAAAAATAATAATAATGGAAAAGTGGTACGTGCATATGTATTCAACCCCTTTGCTATGAAGCCCCTAAATAAGATATGGTGCAACCAATTACCTTCAGAAGTCACATAATTACTTAAATAAACTCCACAAGTGTCACATGATCTGTCACATGATCTCAGTATACAGTATATACACCTGTTCTGAAAAGCCTCAGAGTCTGCCACACCACTGAGCAAGGGGAACCACCAAGCAAGCGGCACTATGAAGACCAAGGAGCTCTCCAAACAGGTCAGGGACAAAGTTGTGGAGAAGTACCAATCAGGGTTGGGAAACAAAAAAATATCTGAAACTTTGAACAACCCACAGAGCACCATTAAGTCCATTATTATTATTTTTAAAGAATTTGTCACCACAACAAACCTGCCAAGAGAGGGCCGCCCACCAATACTCATGGACCAGGCAAGGAGGGCATTAATCAGAGAAGCAACAAAGATACCAAAGATAACCCTGAAGGAGCTGCAAAGCTCCACAGCGGAGATTGGAGTATCTGTCCATAGGACCACTTTAAGCCGTACACTCCACAGAGCTGGGCGTACGGAAGAGTGGCCAGAAAAAAGCCATTGCTTAAAGAAAATAATAAGCAAACACGTTAGTTGTTCGCCAAAAGGCATATGGATTCTGGTCAGATGAGACTAAAATAGTTATGCATGTTGAAGTTTTCAGTTTTTTGTCATATTTCTTGTTTGTTTCACAATAGAAAATATTTTGGGAGTCATGTTGTGTAAATCAAAAGATACAACCCCCCCCCCCAAAAAAATCCATTTTAATTCCAGGTTGTAAGACAACAAAATAGGAAAAATGCCAAGGGGAGTGAATACTTTCTCAAGTCACTGTATGGCAGCGATTACAGCCTCAAGTCTTTTTGGGTATGACGCTACAAGCTTGGCACACCTGTATTTGGGGAGTTTCTCCCATTCTTCTCTGCATATCCTCTCAAGCTCTATGAGGTTGGATGGGGAGCGTCGCTGAACAGCTATTTTCAGGTCTTTCCAGAGATCTTCGATCAGGTTCAAGTCTGGGCTCTGGCTGGGCCACTCAAGGACTTTCAGAGAATTGTCTCAAAGCCACTCTTGCGTTGTCTTGGCTGTGTACTTAGGGTCATTGTCCTGTTGGAAGGTGAACCTTCACCTCAGTCTGAGGTCCTGTTCGCTCTGGAGCAGGTTTTCATTAAGGATCTCTCTGTACTTTGCTCCGTTCATCTTTCCCGCAATCCTGAGTAGTCTCCCTGCCGCTAAAAAACATCCCCACAGCATGATGCTGCCACCACCATGTTTCAACGTAGGGACGGTGCCAGGTTTCCTCCAGACGTGACGCTTGGCGTTCAGGCCAAAGACTATAATCTTGGTTTCATCAGACCAGAGCATTTTGTCTCTCAAGGTCTGAGAGTCCTTTAGGTGCCTTTTAGCAAACTCCAAGCGGAGTTTGCCAAAAGTCACCTCCCTGACCAAGGCCCTTTTTTTTTTTCTTTTTTTTTTTCCCCCGATTGCTCAGTTTGGGCAGGCGGCCAGCTCTTGGAAAAGTATTGGTGGTTCCAAACTTCTTCTATTTAAGAATGATGGATGCCACTGTGTTCTTGGGGACCTTCAATTCTGCAGACAGTTTTTGGTGCCCTTCCACAGATCTGTGCCTCGACACAATACTGTCTTGGAGCTCTACGGACAATTCCTTCAACCTCATGGCTTGGTTTTTGCTCTGACATATACTGTCAACCGTGGGACCTTATATAGACAGGTGTGTGCCTTTCCAAATCATGTCCAATCAATTGAATTTAGCACAGGTGGCCTTCAATCAAGTTGTAGAAACATCTCAAGGATGATTAATGGAAACAGGATGCAGCTGAGCTAAATTTCAAGGGTCTGAACACTTATGTAAACAAGCTATTTCTGTTTTCATTTTTTTTTTGCCAAAAAATTGAAAAACCTGTTTTCACTTTGTCATTATGGGGTATTGTGTGTAGATTGTGTGTAGATTTATTTGTGTACTTGTTTTACATTTTACTGCATTGTTAAGAGTCAGTAACATAAGCATTTTGCTGCACGGGTTAAAACATCTGCTAAACTGTTTTGAAAGTCAATTTGTTTTGAAATCATATTGCTGTTTTTGGCTGTACAGATGATGTATTTTGGATGTTTTCAGTGTATTTTGAATGCTTTCAGACAATGTGATGAATTTTTTTGCACAAAATAATTACAAAAAGTAAACTTGAGTTAAATGACTAAATCTGAGATTGCTACTTTTAACGTGTTAAATATAATCAAGGAGACAGAACACTAGCTTCTCTAGGTTAAGTTACCTTTTTATAGAATTTCATATGTAGAAACTACTACATCTGAAAATATGGTTTCATATGTGAAACATAGGCTCAACATGTGAAACAACTATTTAATTTGTGAAAATTCAATTTCACGTGAAAATTAGATTTTGACAATTGAAGCTGCAAATTTGACATGCTTTTATTTGTAAGGGTTTATATTCAGACTACCCTGATGAGATTTCTTTTACATTTTATAAATGTTATAATTTTTTTATAAACAGTGAATATATTGTTGAAATGAACTAGAGGCTGTGAAACTCAGAGTGCATTTGAGGCTTTGTTATTATTTCCGACAATCACAGCTGCTCTTCCTCCCCTCACAAAATGGCAAGGGGAGCTTAACAGGGAGAAACAAACGGTTACATTTGTGTTACATTTGTTTTTCTAAGCATTTTGATATTTAATTAGAATAACTCCGTGGGCTGATATTGCAGTGATGGGAATATGAAAACGAAATAAAAAGTCTGAAATAAAAAACAACAGAAAAATAAACAGAAATAGAATATGCTGCAAACGTCACCTTCCAGTTCTCTCCGCAGGGCGATGACCTCTGACTCCATTTCTTTCCCTGTCACCACCAATGACAGGGCCAGGACCTCTGACCCCCTTTGACCCCAGCATGAGCTGTCAGCTGCAGAGGGAGGTACCAGGGATAGAGAGAGAGTAGGGAGTGAACCTCACAGAACCTCAAGAGTTACACATCAGACAGCACAGCATCCTGACTATGGGGTCACTGACTGATTTGACGCAGAAGCATCTACCATCTACTGTAGTTCTAATAAAACAATTGAAATAAATAATTAAGGAATTCATATTTTTCAGACGGACGATAAAAGTACTGTAAAATGTTTTATTATAATCTTTCTTATTATCTGTAAATGTTCTGCTTTTACTCTACAGCAGGGGTACGCGCAATGCCGTCAGTGGTTCTCTGTCTGCATTAACAAGAACAACACACAGGTCTTTCCATGATTGTATGATTTTTTGTGTGCAAATGAACTCAAGTTTACGGACTATGTCAAATGTGAGATAGCGAAGCACCTGAATGAGTGTGGTCTGCAATTACGCAGGTACTTTCCAGAAACAGACGACACAAACAACTGGATTCGTTATCCCTTTCATGCCCTGCATCCAGTCCACTTACCGATATCTGAACAAGAGAGCCTAATCGAAATTGTAACAAGCAGTTCTGTGAAAATTGAATTCAATCAGAAGCCACTGGCAGATTTCTGTATTGGGCTGCGCTCAGAGTATCCTGCCTTGGCAAATCGCACTGTTAAGACACTGATGCCCTTTGCAATCACATACCTATGTGAGAGTGGATTCTCAGCCCTCACTAGCATGAAAACTAAATACATATGTGTGTGGAATACCTGTGGAAAATTATTTAAGACTGAGACTCTCTCCCATACAACCCAACATTGCACAGTTATGTGCATCCTTTCAAGCACACCCTTCTCATTAACCTGTGGTGAGTTATTCACAATTGTAGTTGAGAAAATAAGGTTTTATATGTAAGATGGTTATATAAAGAGCAAAATAATTCATTATTATTATATTATTATTTGTGACCTGGTCCTATAAGAGCTCTTTGTCACTTCCCACGAGTTGGGTTGTGACAAAAACTCACACATTCTTATGTTTAATGAATGTATCGTATAGTGTGTATGTGTGGCAGGCTTACAATCATGGCAAAAGCAACATTTGAGAGTGCACTGACCCTGGTGCTAGAGGGGATATGCAGCTGGAAGTTGAATGTTTGAAGGGGTATGGCACTATACAAGTTTGGGAACCATTGCTCTACAGGATATTGAATGGTATGTGGATTGTGTGTACATTCTATTGTCTATTTTTGGCAGTATATACTGTTTATTGCTGTCAGCAACATTTCACCAGGTCATATTCCTGGTACATGTAAATGTTAGGTGTGCAGATAAAACCCCCTCTACCTTGTAAATATCCTTTACAGCAGCCATGTTGTTGTGAGCGGTCTGTATGCAAGGCTCCATCTCCTCTCTGATCTTATTGACCAGCTCATCTTTAGACTGGACATTAAACGCCAGCTCAGCTGTCCTGTTGCTTAGCTCAACATCCTGAGGAAAGGGGAGAACAGCTGACATTCATTCATTCAGACATTCAGTCAGTAATTCAGTCAGTCAGTCAATAAGTCAGCCAGTCAGTCAGTCCATCAACTTGAGAGTACAATGAGTTCTTATTACCTCTGACCGCGGTAGCCACTGACCTCTGATTGATTGGCAGCCGGTGCGAGGCTGGGGTCTGATTGGATGTAACCCTGTGTTGGTCTGAGATCTGATTGGTTGGTTCCTGATGTGGATTTGGGCCTCCTCTGGGACAGCTCCAATAGGGAGAAGGTGAAGTTTCCTAGGGCAATCAAGACATCAGCAGACTCCTCCTCCAGAGACAATTGATTGGCTAGAGTCCTATTCACTTGGGCAGTCAGATTCTCCTTTATCTGCTGCATGTCTGCCAGTCTGAGAGAGAGAAAGAGAGATAACGAGAGAGAGCAAGAGAGAGTGAGAGAGAGAATGAATGAGCGAGAGAGAGAGCGAGAGAGGGGAGGGTGTTAGATCATTCAGTGTTTTGATTCCTGACACACTCGCGTGCACATACACACACATGCACACAAACACACACAATCAATCAACCAAATGCATTTATAAAGCCATTTTTACATCAGCCGATGTCACGAAGTGCTATATAGAAACCCAGCCTAAAACCCCAAACAGCAAGCAATGCAGATGTAGAAGCACAGTGGCTAGGAAAAACTTCCTAGAAAGGCAGTAACCTAGGAAGCAACCTAGAGAGGATCCAGGCTCTGAGGGGTGGCCACACATCCTCCCACACACACACCCTACTTCACACACCCTCCCACACACACCCTTCCACCCATGCACCCACCAAATTGTTCTGAAATATTACGATTAAATCCCCAGAAGCAAGCAGACTAGTGCTGGTATGAGGGTAATCCATTTCTTGTCTCCTGCCTGCTCCCATCGTGGCGAGGCGTGGCGTGGCCACCAGAGGTTTTTGCATGGTTCCGTTGAGCTTTGGGGGTAATCCTCAGTTCAATCTCACGCTAGGAGATGCTGCTCCCTCCATGCTGCTCCCTCCATAAAAGCAGCCCCAGAAAGCAATTAGCTTAAAGAGGAGGGAAGAGAGCTGTTCCCCTGTGGACAACTGTCTTATTTTCATAACTCCAGTGTAGCCTGGAGTTATTTAGCTAGCATTCCAATCCTTGCTTCTTCTTGTCATTGCAAAAGAGACTGTCTTTCTGCAATCTTCAAATATGAACATTCTATCATTAATGAGCTTGAGGAGATCAGAGGATTTGATCCTGATTCGATAACCCTCATAGCTATCATCCAGTCACAATGTTTATGCAAATTAGACTGATAGTATATTTTCCTAACTTAATTCATGAATTTGATTGGAAACATTCTATCATTGGGCATTCTGATGTAATACATTTAATTGTAAACATGAACATTGTGCGTGGGGCGAACAGAGGATTCCCGTTTTTTGCATTTTTAACAGCAGCCCATACGATCACATCACACCAGAGAAGCTCTTGCCATTCAAACTTCCCCTCCAGTTCATTGTGAACGCTGTAGCCTATTTTATACCCAGCAATCAAGAGCAAGGTGCTATATACAGTACCAGTCAAGAGTTTGGACACACCTACTCAAGGTTTTATTTTTACTATTTTCTACATTGTAAAATAATACTGAAGATATCCAAACTATGAAATAACACATTTGAAATAACACACAAGTGTTAAAATAAAAAATAACAATAACACATCCTAGATCTGAATGAATTAAATATTCTTATTAAATACTTTTTTCTTTACATAATTGAATGTGATGACAACAAAATCACACAAAAATGATCAATGGAAATCAATTATCAACCCATGGAAGTCTGCATTTGGAGTCACACAAAATTAAAGTGGAAAACCACACTACAGGCTGATCCAACTTTGATGTAATGTCCTTAAAACAAGTCAAAATGAGGCTCAGTAGTGTGTGTGGCCTCCACGTGCCTGTATGACCTCCCTACAATGCCTGGGCATGCTCCTGATGAGGTGACGGATGGTCTCCTGAGGGATCTCCTCCCAGACCTGGACTAAAGCGTCCGCCAACTCCTGGACAGTCTGTGGTGCAACGTGGCGTTGGTGGATGGAGCGAGACATGATGTCCCTGATGTGCTCAATTGGATTCAGGTCTGGGGAACGGGCGGGCCAGTCCATAGCATCAATGCCATCCTCTTGCAGGAACTGCTGACACACTCCAGCCACATGAGGGCTAGCATTGTCTTGCATTAGGAGGAACCCAGGGCCAACCGCACCAGCATATGGTCTCACAAGGGCTCTGAGGATCTCATCAGTACCTAATGGCAGTCAGGCTACCTCTGACGAGCACATGGAGGAATGCCCCCCAAAGAAATGCCACCCCACACCATGACTGACCCACCACCAAACTGGTCATGCTGGAGGATGTTGCAGGCAGCAGAACGTTCTCCACGGCGTCTCCAGACTCTGTCACTTGCTCAGTGTGAACCTGCTTTCATCTGTGAAGAGCACAGGGCGCCAGTGGCGAATTTGCCAATCTTGGTGTTCTCTGGCAAATGCCAAACGTCCTGCACGGTGTTGGGCTGTAAGCACAACCCCCACCTGTGGACATCAGGCCCTCATACCACCCTCATGGAGTCTGTTTCTGACCGTTTGAGCAGACACATGCACATTTGTGTCCTGCTGAAGGTCATTTTGCAGGGCCCTGGCAGTGCTCCTCCTGCTCCTCCTTGTACAAAGGCGGAGGTAGCGGTCCTGTTGCTGGGTTGTTGCCCTGCTACGGACTCCTCCACATCTCCTGATGTACTGGCCTGTCTCCTGGTAGCGCCTCCATGCTCTGGACACTACACTGACAAAAACAGCAAACCTTCTTGCCACAGCTCGCATTGATGTTCCATCCTGGATGAGCTGTACTACCTGAGCCACTTGTGTGGGTTGTAGACTCCGTCTCATGCTAACACTAGAGTAAAAGCACCGCCAGCATTCAAAAGTGACCAAAACATCAGCCAGGAAGCATAGGAACTGAGAAGTGGTCTGTGGTCACCACCTGCAGAACCACTCCTTTATGTCTTGCTAATTGCCCATAATTTCCACCTGTTGTCTATTCCATTAGGCACAACAGCATGTGAAATGTATTGTCAATCAGTGTTGCTTCCTAAGTGGACAGTTTGATTTCACAGAAGTGTGATTGACTTGGAGTTACATTGTGTTGTTTAAGTGTTCCCTTTATTTTTTTGAGCAGTATATATTTCATATTTGAGATTCTTCAAAGTAGCCACACTTTGCCTTGATGACAGTTTTGCACACTCTTGACATTCTCTCAACCAGCTTCATGACGTAGTCACCTGTAATGCATTTCAATTAACAGGTGAGCTTTGTTAAAAGTGAATTTGTGGAATTTCTTTCCTTTTTAATGCGTTTGAGCCAATCAGTTGTGTTGTGACATTGGTAGGGGTGGTATACAGAATATAGCCCTATTTGGTAAAAGAGCAAGTCCATATTATAGCAAGAACAGCTCAAATAAGCAAAGAGATATGATAGTCCATCATTACTTTAAGACAAGGTCAGTCAATGCAGAACATTTCAAGAACTTTGAAAGTTCCTTCAAGTGCAATTAAAAAAAACATCCAAACTTTTGACTGGTACTGTATAAATATACAGAAGACAGAGATGTGTAAGTTAGAAGTTGGTTCATATGCTAGCCTGTTAATCCATCATTAGTATGCTAGTCTACAGTGCATTTGGAAGGTATTCAGACTTTTTCCACATTTTGTTACGTTACAGCTTTATTGTAAATTTGATAAAATATTTTTTTTCCTCATCAATCTACACACAATACTCCATAATGACAAAGGAAACACAGGTTATTAGAAATGTTTTAAATGTATGATTTGGACATGATTTGTTAAGGTACACACCTGTCTTTTTAAGATCCCACAGTTGACAGTGCATGTCAGAGCAAAAACCAAGCCATGAGGTCGAAGGAATTGTCCGTAGAGCTCCAAGACAGGATCGTGTCGAGGCACAGATCTGTGGAAGGGTACCAAAAAATGTCTGCAGCATTGAAGGTCCCCAAGAACACATTGGCCTCCATTATTCTTAAAAACCTCTCTGGGATATTCTGTACGGTCGCGTCCCACCCCGCCAACAGCCAGTGAAAGTGCAGGGCGCCAAATTCAAAACAAGACAAATCTCATAATTAAAATTCCTCAAGCATACAAGTATTTTACACCATTTTAAGGATACAATTCTCGTTAATCCAGCCGCAGTGTCTGATTTCAAAAAGGCTTTACAGCGAAAGCACCACAAACGATTATGTTAGGTCACCACCAAGTCACAGAAAATCACAGCCATTTTTCCAGCCAATGAGAGGAGTCACAAAAAGCAGAAATATAGATAAAATTAATCAATAACCTTTGATGATCTTCATCAGATGAAACTCATAGGACTTCATGTTACACAATACATGTATGTTTTGTTCGATAAAGTGCATATTTATATCCAAAAATCTCATTTTACATTGACGTGTTATGTTCAGTAGATCCAAAACATGAGGTGATTTTGCAGATCCACATCAATTCACAGAAATACTCATAATAAACATTGATAAAATATACAACTATTACACATGGAACTTTAGGTGAACTGCTCCTTAATGCATCCGCTGTGTCAGATTTCAAAAAAACTTTACGGAAAGAGCACACCATGCAATAATCTGAGACCAAAACAGCGCTCAGAGACCAAAACAGCCAAAGAGATATCCGCCATGTGGGGTGTCAACATTAGGCAGAAATAGCATTATAAATATTCACTTACCTTTGATGATGTTCATCAGAATGCACTCCCAGGAATCCCAGTTCCACAATAAATGTTTGATTTGTTCGATAAAGTTCATAATTTATGTCCAAATACCTTCCTTTGTTAGGGCATTTGGTAAAAGAAAATCCAAACGCACGTGGAAAGTCCAAAAAGTTATATTACAGGTCGTAGAAACATGTCAAACTAAGTGTAGAATCAATCTTCAGGATGTTTTTAACATGAATCTTCAATAATGTTTGTCTGTAGAAAAGCAATGGAACGCAAGCTAACTTTCACATGACGCGCGTCACAAGCTCGTTGCAATCTGCAAGACACCTGGCTCAATCCCCTCTCATTCGGCCCCACCTCACAGTAGAAGCATCAAACAAGGTTCTAAAGACTGTTGACATCTAGTGGAAGTCTTAGGAAGTGCAAGATGACCAATATCTCATTGTATCTTCAATAGGGAATGAGTTGAAAAATGACCAACCTCAGATTTCCCACTTTCTCAGGTTTTCGCTTGCCATGTGAGTTCTGTTATACTCACAGACATCATTCAAACATTTTTAGAAACGTCAGATTGTTTTCCATCCAACTATACTAATTATATGCATATTCTAGCTTTTATGGCTGAGTAGCAGGCAGTTTACTGTTATTAATCCAAGCTACTCAATACTGCCCCCCAGTCACCAAGAAGTTTTAAATAGAAGAAGTTTGGAACCATCAAGACTTCTTTGGCCGACCCGGCCAAACTGAGCAATCGGGGGAGAAGGGCCCCAGTCAGGGAGGTGACCAATAACCAGATGGTCACTCTGACAGAGCTCCAGAGGTCCTCTGTGGAATTTGGAGAACCTTCCAGAAGGACAACCATCTCTGTAGCACTCCACCAATCAGTCCTTTATGGTAGAGTGGCCAGAATAAAGCCACTCCTCAGTAAATAGCACGACAGCCCTCTTGAAGTTTGCCATGAGGCACCTAAAGGACTGACTATGAGAAACAAGATTCTCTTGTCTGATGTTACCAAGATTGAACTCTTTGGCCTGAGTGCCAAGCGTCACGTCTGAAGGAAACCTGGTACCATCCCTACGGTGAAGCATGGTGGTGGCAGCATCATGCTGTGGGGATGTTTTTTAACAGCAGGGACTGGGAGACTACTCAGGATTGAGGGAATGAAAACCTGCTCCAGAGTGCACAGGACCTCAGACTGGGGCGAAGGTTCTCCTTCCAACAGGACAATGACCCTAAGTACACAGCCAAGACATTTCAGAAGTGGCTTTGGGACAATTCTCTGAATGTCCTTGAGTGGCCCAGCCAGAGCCCAGACTTGAACCCGATCGAACATCTCTGGAGAGACCTTTGTTTTCGCTTTGTCATTATGGGGTATTGTGTGTAGATTGATGAGGAACAAGGGGTCTGAATAATTTCCGAATGCACTGTATTGGGCCTTCTACAGTAAATTTAGGCGACAACCACCTATGCTATGCAAAAACATTTTTTGCAAATGAATTGAAGTTGAACATCGTCTAATGCATCTGTTGAATTTAATGTGCAATACAAAAGTGTAGTGCCTAGGCCTATTTTATTAAAGAAACCCTGGCCGTTGACATACGCAACAGATCGCAAAGCAGGGAATCTCCATTCCACATTGAGCTCATTTTTGAAAATGGCAAGTTCACTTTTTCCTCCATAAATGCATATCAAGTGCAAGTACGCTTCCCAGCAGCTCACATTATCAGGATGGGGGGCCTTTTCAATAGGAAGGACATCTACCGTGGATAGCTAAAATAATGATAAACACTTCCTCAATTTAAATATTATATATCCGTCTTTCGGATGGACGTTAAACGGGTGTCCTGACTCTCTGAGGTCATTAAAGAGACATTAAAGATCCCATGGCACTTATCGTAAGAGTAGGGGTGTTAACCCCGGTGTCCTGGTTAAATTCCCAATCTGGCCCTCAAACCATCATGGTCACCTAATAATCCCCAGGCTCATTAATCCCCCTCCTCTCCCCTGTAACTATTCCCCAG
Source organism: Oncorhynchus keta (assembly GCF_023373465.1). Lineage (NCBI taxonomy): Eukaryota > Metazoa > Chordata > Actinopteri > Salmoniformes > Salmonidae > Oncorhynchus > Oncorhynchus keta. The sequence continues at coordinate 21,838,629 of NC_068429.1, forward strand.
GTCGTTGCTGCAAATGAGAACATGTTCTCAGTCAACTTACCTGGTAAAATAACGGATAAATAAAAAATAAAATAAAATAAAAAATTAAACCTATGGGGACACCTATAGCCTACATTTGGCAGACCAGTACTCGTGATCATTGTAGCCCTTTATCGTCTAGATGTTGAAATATCTTCATGCCTAGAATAAAAACCACCAGACTCATTTGAATGAAAAAGAATAATAATTACATGGGGCAGTTTAGAAAAATAAATCCAGTGCAAATCTTCCTCTGGAATAAGGCACATGCTGGGATAATCATGACATAACCAACGTCTCTAGTAATGCTGTAGCTGTCTCTCTATCCCCCCATCAAACTTTCCTTTACAATTAATTTGATAGTCAACTAATGTTAGGCGTTAGGCTATGCTATAATGTAGCCTAGACATTCTTTCTGATCGACTACAGCCAGGAAGATGAGCCTAGTTTTTTAAAAATACGTTTTTAGGAAAGGAACTTGAACTTTGAGATTGCCGAAAGGCTAGTCTATTTGGCAATGACAAGGAGTGGCAAGGAGTGGAATGTCAGCGAAAGAGACTGGTACCCAGGCTAACTCCAGTGTGCTCTAAACAGCTGCTATAAAGAGTAGGATTCATGACCTTGTTTTGTGGGACACCACTACAGCTAACACCACACCTGGGTCCTATTTGGGAGAAATATACAGAGGAGAAAAGGAGAGGAGCAACAACATTGTGTAAATGAAGTGCTGTGTTGAGATATTGCTTCTGTTTTTATCCATGCAGGTTAACAGTTTTTTTTGCACCTCATATTGAGCCTTTAAAATGATGTTGTGTTGGAGGAATGGTGGGGCAAGAAAGAGAGAGAGAGAGTGTGTGTATCTGCGTGTGTACTGTGTAGGTTTGTATGTATGTTTAGATTAAAGATTAGAGTGTTTAATAGTCAAATGTACAGGGTTACATATGTATTACAGGGTACAGTGTAATTCTTGAGCTCTGAGCTCCAAAAATGCAGGACATATTAACAACTGTGGCAATGATATATTTCCATTGTGGTGGAAGCAGGGGGGGAGCACCAGGGAGATGGCAGGAGGGAGACAGTGGGAGCAGGTTGCTGACTAGTTGTGGTTATTCAACAGTCTGATGGTCTGGAGGTAGAAGCTATTGGCCAGTCTTACAGTTCTTGCCATGATGCTCCTGTACTGCCTGTGTCTGAGTGATGGAAGCAGGGAGAACAGGCCATGGCTTGGGTGGCTCGGGTCCCTGATGATATTCTTGGCCATCCTGCGATACCTGGTATTGTAAGTGTCCTGGAGGGCAGACAGTGTGCACCCAATGGTGCGTTTGGCTGAGTGTGGCAAGTCGTGGGTATACTGGGAGTACAGGAGGGGACTGAGTACGAACCCTAGTGGGGCCCTCGTGTTGAGAATCAGTGTCGAGGAGGTAATGTTGCCTATCTTCACCCTCTAGAGGTGTCCCGTCAGGAAGTCCAAGACCCAGTTGCATAGGGAGGAGTTCAGTCCCAGGGCCGTTAGCTTTGTGGTGAGCTTAGAGGGTACTATATTATTGAAGGCTGAGCTGTAGTCAATGAACAGCATCCTCACATGTGTATTCCTTTTGTCCAGGTGGGTACGGGCAGTGTTCAGTTCATTGTCGATTGCGTCGTCCGTGGATCTGTCAGGAGTATCGGCGAATTGGAGAGGGCCGAGTGTGTCGGGGAAGCAGGAGGTGATGGTCTTTGGTCTTTGACTAGCCTCTCGAAGCACTTCATGATGTGTGTGTGTGTGTGTGTGTGTGTGCGTGTGCGTGTGCGTGTGTGTGTGTGGTGATGTAGGGATGTGAGAGAATTAGTTTTGGACACACTACATTTGCTGGGTCACCTGCAAATTGGGACCATGCCCCAGGACTACCTGGTGTGTGTGTGAAATGTGTAGTTACTCACTGCTCTGTGAGGTTACTGATGTATTCCTTTGTAGAGTTGTCCTCCAGTAGGTCCATCAGTAGAGAGTAGGTCTGGTTGGAGGCCATGAATGCATTGGTAGCTATAGACTCTATATGACCAGACATCTCTGTGTGGCTGACAGATAGAGAGAAAAACAGATAGGGTATTAGATATACGGGCCTGACAACCACACCTGGGTTCAAATAGTGTTTGTTTGACTTCAGCTTGGTTGATCTTGTCTGCCGCAATGGAACTGAATAGAACCAAAAATGCAAGCCCAAACCCTGCCCATCTGGCACTCCAGGCAGGTTTGATGAAACGCTTTCAATTATTTGACAAAAAAACAACTGGTCTGCTGAGAAGAAGTCAAATGGATTCCAGCTATTGAGTTAATCTCTCCATTTCCTCTCCCTAGACTTAATGTATTACTTCTGCATAATAAGCTTTTTTATTGTTGTCATTGATTGAGGGTGTCTGTGGCAGGCCAGCCATTGTGCGATTGACAGGGCCTACATTAGGGGAGATGACCTTTGTTTGCCATAATTGGCCACTTAAAGTCTATTGAACTCAACTGACTTACCTTTTCATAAGGACCTCTGATTGGTTCACTGCTGAGTTCCATCGGTTGGGCACCGGTGGCACCTCGAAAGGAATGACCTTTGGAAAAGCATAGAAAAAATGAATGAAATGAAAGCGTGCAGAGGTGGCAGGCTAGCAGACAAAAGAAAACTGTCTAAGGACAAGGTGCTACACATGCTCTGGATGGGATGTGACGTCAGTTGATTTAAAACCTGAATCGTGACCATGCACAGTTATTAGCTAACCTTACATGACCCCAGGACCAGTGTTAAACTCACAGAAAGTAGACTGACTCAATAAAGTCATTTCAGAAAGTCATACTGAAGGCTCCAAGTACAGCACATATTCACTCACTAACGTATACAGAGTCAATGTTTCCATTTATAAGTCCTAGTGCATAAATGTTGACTATTTCACTGTGTGACAGTTCTTTTGAGAAAGTGCTAATAAAATAGAGGAAAGTGAATCACAGTATATGACACGCAAAGATGTTCTCTTCCTATTTCAGAGCCGTTCTGCTTGTTAATGTGGAATTGCAATGCTCTGGCTCCAGGCTTGCGCATGCACACACACACACACACCACACACACACACACACACACAGCCAAAACAAGCGCTCTCATTTCCCCAAAACCACATAACATGGCAGCCATATTCATAATAGATCCCAAGCTGCTGCTAGTGAGCATGGAGCGACTGGGAAAAGCTTGAGCTGTGGGTGCAGAACAAATTGTTCATTTCATTTGAGCGTCAGTCAGAGAAACTGTGTGCTCTCTCTCTGCTCTCTCTCTATGGTAGGGATATGGAGCTTCAGAGGGAGAAATACTGCACTTTAGCCATCACTGTGGATCAATACATTACACCTCTACTGAATCATCAGTATCCTTCCCAGGATAAAAAAATGGCAAAATACTTGAAATGGACAACTGACTATCGACCTCGTCAACATACAGTGCCTTGCGAAAGTATTCGGCCCCCTTGAACTTGCGACCTTTTGCCACATTTCAGGCTTCAAACATAAAGATAAAACTGTATTTTTTGTGAAGAATCAACAACAAGTGGGACACAATCATGAAGTGAAACAACATTTATTGGATATTTCAAACTTTTTTAACAAATCAAAAACTGAAAAATTGGGCGTGCAAAATGATTCAGCCCCCTTAAGTTAAAACTTTGTAGCGCCACCTTTTGCTGTGATTACAGCTGTAAGTCGCTTAGGGTATGTCTCTATCAGTTTTGCACATCGAGAGACTGACATTTTTTCCCATTCCTCCTTGCAAAACGGCTCGAGCTCAGTGAGGTTGGATGGAGAGCATTTGTGAACAGCAGTTTTCAGTTCTTTCCACAGATTCTCGATTGGATTCAGGTCTGGACTTTGACGTGGCCATTCTAACACCTGGATATGTTTATTTTTGAACCATTCCATTGTAGATTTTGCTTTATGTTTTGGATCATTGCATTGTTGCCAAAAAGTTCAATTTTGGTTTCATCTGACCAGAACACCTTCCACATGTTTGGTGTGTCTCCCAGGTGGCTTGTGGCAAACTTTAAACTACACTTTTTATGGATATCTTTAAGTAATGGCTTCCTTCTTGCCACTCTTCCATAAAGGCCAGATTTGTGCAATATATACGACTGATTGTTGTCCTATGGACAGAGTCTCCCACCTCAGCTGTAGATCTCTGCAGTTCATCCAGAGTGATCATGGGCCTCTTGGCTGCATCTCTGATCAGTCTTCTCCTTGTCTGAGCTGAAAGTTTAGAGGGACGGCCAGGTCTTGGTAGATATGCAGTGGTCTGATACTCCTTCCATTTCAATATTATCGCTTGCACAGTGCTCCTTGGGATGTTTAGAGCTTGGGAAATCTTTTTGTATCCAAATCCGGCTTTAAACTTCTTCACAACAGTATCTCGGACCTGCCTGGTGTGTTCCTTGTTCTTCATGATGCTCTCTGCGCTTTTAACGGACCTCTGAGACTATCACAGTGCAGGTGCATTTATACGGAGACTTGATTACACACAGGTGGATTGTATTTATCATCATTTGCCATTTAGGTCAACATTGGATCATTCAGAGATCCTCACTGAACTTCTGGAGAGAGTTTGCTGCACTGAAAGTAAAGGGGCTGAATAATTTTGCACGCCCAATTTTTCAGTTTTTGATTTGTTAAAAAAGTTTGAAATATCCAATAAATGTCGTTCCACTTCATGATTGTGTCCCACTTGTTGTTGATTCTTCACAAAAAAATACAGTTTTATATCTTCATGTTTGAAGCCTGAAATGTGGCAAAAGGTCGCAAAGTTCAAGGGGGCCAAATACTTTTGCAAGGCACTGTATATTGTGTGAACTCTACTGTATACGTGTGAACTCTACTATATACATGTGAGCTCTACTGTATACATTAATGTATGATACTGCTTATTATAATAAGATAAACTAGAGTTATGACTGCTTCAAATGACTCAACAGCAGGCATCAATGTGTCAGAGACAGTGGCTGTGTCCCAATAAAATCATTTTTCTACTGAAATGTGCACACGTTCACTACTTCCCACAAACACAATAGCCTTGGATTGGTGGAGGCATGGCTAGTGTGAGTTTCCACCATATTTCTTATGCCAGTCATTTACTTTAAAATCAGTGAAGGGAAGTGAACAAGTGCACACTTTGAAAGGAAGGAGAAATACAGATGTAGGATCTTAATTTGACCAACCTGTTTCAGAATTTAATAATTGTAGTGTATTTGAGGTTTAAAATGTCTACTTTGAAATTTCAGACATAATTTTCCCTTAAGAAAAATGCATCAACCCCTACAAAAATGTTGATGAATTAAAATAATTATAATTCACATTTCCTGTTGCTGTAGGATTATTTCCTGGCTGTAGCAAACTGGCTCAAATTAAGATCTGACATCTGTAATTAGGACATAGCCAAAGTGAGAGTAAATGTCCCACTGACCATGTTGTCCAGGTCCAGTGTTGCCTGCTTCAGCTGTGTCTGTGCACTTCTGACCAATGATAGAGTGTCACCAAGGGTACTACACAATGTTCTCCGCCCGTCCTCCTTCCCCTTCTCCTTTTTCTCCTCCTCCTGCTCTTCTTCCATGCTAGCACTACAGTTCATAGCTGGGGTAACATTGTGCAGCTGGGCTGAGAGAGTGTGTGTAGACTCCATGAGAGCAAACTGTTTAACCAAGGCTTCCTTTGCCTCTGCAGAGAAACAGAAAAACACTGATGTGATAGAAAAACACACAGCATGGATCGTTAAATGAATCCTTTTGATTCTATTTCAATGTTATTGTTATTTAGGATAGAAGTACTGCCAGACCCTTTATAGTAGGACTTTGTAGTGGAGCTGTTGCCTTTGATTTGATTTGATTTTTTATTTATTTTTACCTTTATTTAACTAGGCAAGTCAGTTAAGAACAAATTCTTATTTACAATGACGGCCTACATATGATCATGGATTGCATGTGGTCAGTCGTCAATTCAGACTGAATTCACTGTTTGTGCTAAAAACGCTCTCTGTATGTCCGGGTGCCTTTGGTTATTGTTGTAGCTTTATGGGTAAGTTGTTTATTGCAGTGTGCCTCGCTGGTGTGACCTTCTGGCTCTATCTGTGAGAGGAGGGTGTTTACAGCATCCTCTGTGGGATGTTATCCTGCGTTTGTGTGTTTGTCTCTCTCTCTCTCACTCTTGCGCGCTCTCACTCTCGCGCTCTCTCTCTCTGTGTATGTGTGTGTGTGTGTGCGTGCGTGCGTGTATGTACAGTACCAGGCAAAAGTTTGGACACACCTACTTATTCAAGGGTTTTTCTTAATTTTTACTATCTTGAAGGAGTTCCCACATATGCTGAGCACTTGTTGTCTGCTTTTTCTTCGCTCTGTGGTCCAACTCATCCCAAACCATCTCAATTGGTTTGAGATCGGGGGATTGTGGAGGCCAGGTCATCTGATGCAGCACTTCATCACTCTCCTTCTTGGTCAAATAGCCTTTACACAGCCTGGAGGTGTGTTAGGTCATTGTCCTGTTGAAAACAAATGATAGTCCCACTAAGCACAAACCAAATGGCATGGCGTATCATTGCAGAATGCTTTGGTCGTCAGGCTGGTTAAGTGTCTTGAATTCTAAATAAATCACGTACAGTGTCACCAGCAAAGCACCACCACACAATCACACCTCCTCCTCCATGCTTCACGGTGGGAACCACACATGCTGAGATCTCCCGCTCACCTACTCTGCGTCTCACAAAGACACAGTGGATGGAATAGAAAATCTCAAATTTGGATTCATCAGACCAAAAGACAGATTTCCACTGGTCTAAAATCCATTGCTCATGTGTTTTGGCCCTAGCAAGTCTCTTATTCTTATTGGTGTCCTTTAGTGGTGGTTTCTCTGCAGCAATTCAACCATGAAGGCTTGATTCACGCAGCCTCCTCTGAACAGTTGATGTTGAGATGAGTCTGTTACTTGAACTATGTAAAGTATTTATATGGCCTGCAATCTGAGGTGCAGTTAATCCTGATGAATTTATCCTTTGCAGCAGAGGAAACTCTGGGTCTTCCTTTCCTGTGACGGTCCTCATGAGAGCCAGTTTCATCATGTCGCTTGATGGTTTTTGCAACTGCACTTGAAGAACCTTTCAAAGTTCTTGAAATGTTCTTCATTTACTGACCTTCATGTCATGAAGTAATGATAGACAAATGATAGACTGTAATTTCTCTTTGCTTATTTGAGCTGTTCTTGCCATAATATGGACTTGGTCTTTTATCAAATAGGGCTATATTCTGTATACCACCCTTACCTTGTCACAACACAACTGATTGGCTCAAACGCATTAAGAATGAAAGAAATTCCATAAATGAACTTGTAACAAAGCAAACCCGTTAATATAAATGCATTCCAGGTGACTACCTCATGAAGCTGGTTGAGAGAATACTAAAAGTGTGCAAAGCTGTCATCAAGGCAAAGGGTGGCTACTTTGAAGAATCTCAAATCTCAAATATATTTTGATTTGTTTAACACTTTTTTGGTTAATACAGAGCAGTGTAGCCTTTTTAGCAATGTGGCGGTGTACCAGCGTGCTGTGGGGAGCGGTCGGACAGGCATAATCCTGATTAGAGTTCTCATCATAATGAAGAAGAAGGATTAAAAATTCGCTAGCTGCATGTCTGTCATACAAACAGGGATTAAGATGGTCACACACAGTCCTGCCTGCTATGAACTGTGTTGTTGGAATTTAGCCTCCATTCGATCTATGTTAATGAGCCTGTAAGACTTTTATGGTACTTTTCCCCCCCTGCTCATAAGATAATGAGAAAGTCAGCAAGTGTGGAGAGAAGATTGTAAGGCTGGTTGACTCCTGATTCATGCTGATTCTGTCTCTTTCCATCCCATTATGTTTGGTTTTATCATTATATTGTTGTGTTACATCTTTAACAATGTCAAGCTGAACAGAGTCAGCTCGGCGCTGACAGTCATACCGGGTGCAGCTTGGTGTCCACTATTCTAGGTATACTAGACAGTCTAGTATGGGATAGCATGATGGTATTGTTATCTACAGTATGAGCCAGGCCATGTGTCAGGTATAATGGCCAAATAGGAGCACAGTGGTAAACAGCATTGGCAGTCAGATTTCTGCTGACTGGTTGAATGAAAATGACAAACTGTTAGAATGTTTTCTGATCGGTCGTGTGGAATGAGTGGGTGGCTGATGATTGGTTACCTTGGATAGCCAGGAAGTCCTCCAGCGCATTGGGCAGGCTGTCCTCCCCCTGATGCCCACGCTCGTGATGCTGTCGCTCGTGATGCTGTCGCTTGTGAAGCTGTCGCATGTGATACTCCCGCATATGATGGTGGTTCCCGTAGCCCCTCCGGCAGTCGAAGCGTGCTAGGAGATTCTCCAAATCCTGCAGCCGAGCCTTCAGCCTCCCTGCCTGTATAGGAAAACATCAGAACAGCAGACAATGGACGATTTGTGGGAGAGATTGTCAATGATAAAAAAATATATAAAGCCAGGCTTCTGTGATTAAACACATTCCTGGCTGGGGGGCCAAACACGCTCAGAGTAGGCAACTAGCAGGCTCAAACTGTGTGTGTGTGTGTGTGTCGCTGCTAAGCACTAGCAGGTGAGCAGGTTGGTGGAGATGGCACTCCTTTACTCCTGAGTGGCACAGCGGTCTAAGGCACTGCATCTCAGTGCAAGATGTGTCACTAGAGTCCCTGGTTCAAATCCAGGCTGTATCACATTTGGCCGTGATTGGGAGCCCCATAGGTGGTGCACAATTTGCCCAGTGTTGTCTGGGTTTGGCTGGGGTAGGATGTCATTGTAAATACGAATTTGTTCTTAACTGACTTGCCTAGTTAAATAAAGGTTCATTTACAAAAATTATAATAATACCCTTTCATTTATTCACTGCAGCCCCCTAATAGGTAAAATCACTGTTCTTAATCTAGGCCAAGTACCACAATTAGGCTACTCACAATATAAGACAATAGTGTATCTTGTGTTTTAAATTCTCCTTCATACAGCACAAGTGAGGAAAGAAAAGGATTTCTTCCTGTGTCTTTACTGTCCCTCTATCTCTCTCCACCCCCTTTTTTTCTCTGCTGTCTTTATAGAAGGGATGAAGGTGTGCAGAAAGCCCGCAGTGAGAGCGAGAGAAAAAGAGATGAGAGAGAAAACACAAACTACTTTAGCAAGAACAAGTATACTTTACAGAAACTACAAAATTCTGCTATTAGATGTGCCTGCCACTGTATAGTGTCTGGAACAAACGGTATGGGACATGTATTTGGTGCTGATCTCTGGAGACATGAGAAATAAACTGGATCATTAAAGCAACTGTCTGCTATCCAAATGGCACCCTGTTCCCTATATAGTGCAGTGCACTACTTTTCACCATTTGGGATGCAGTCAGCTTCTATTTCTGTAGCTGTTTTTGTATCAGTGACTTCACATTGACTTCAGTCTGATTTATTATTTATCTTGGTTTTTGAAGAGGCCAGATGGCCACCATTGTTAGACTACAAACACACCCTTGGGTAGGAGTTTGAATAGACTTACTAATTGTTGTTTTGGAGTAAACTTCATTATGCAATGGCGATGGGTCAATAACAACAGCGGGGGGGTATAAGGGGGCCTCGTATATGTGACATGTTTTTCTGGGTTTTATATTAAGGACATTTACAGTAATTTAACTGTGCCAGTGAGCAAGGGGGTGGGGGGTTACAAATACTCTCATGAGTGCCAGGTAGGTAAGACCTTTAACTATGATGGCTGTGCCCTAAGTAACATGCAAGGGAGCGGGTCGAGAGCTTCGAGTTGCTCGTCCCTCCTCCAAATCACTAAGGGCTTAAAATGGTCCACACACGCACAGACGTGAAGAAGGTGTGACAGTGCCTTGTACCCCTCTAGTTACTGCCCTTGTTATCATGGAGGTGCTTTCCTTGAGCATGATATGCCGGCATAGAGGTGGAGGGGCAAGACCATGCAGGATCTTAAAGACAAGGCTTGCATCTACAAACTGCTTAAAGCTATCCAGACTGAATAAATTATGTTTGTGGATGATGTAGTAGGCTTGATTACCAACAATGACAGATCAGCCTACAGGGAGGAGGTGAGGGCCCTGGATGTGTGGTGCCAGGAAAATAACCTCTCCCTCAACGTCAACAAAATGAAGGAGCTGATCGTGGACTTCAGGGAACAGCAGAGGGAGCACGCCCCAATATCCACATCGACGGGGCCGCAGTGGAGAAAGTGAAAAGCTTCAAGTTCTTTGGCGTACATACAGTATTACTGACATTCTGAAATGGTCCACCCACACAGACAGTTTGGTGAAGAAGGCGCAACAGCTGATAAACAGCTAACAAAATGACTACACTGACTATATGAGTTAACCCTTGTATTTATTTTGAAGATGGCTAGTCAACATACTGTATCTACCTCTATCACTTCAGTATCCCTGCAAATTGTAAATATGGTATTGGAACTGACCCTGTATATAGCTTTTACTTTCTCGTGTTATTGCATATTTTTATTTCTTGTGTGTTTTTGTTGAATCATATTTTATTTTTAGTACTATATTGATATTGATTACTGCTTAGTTTGGATTAGAGCTTGCAAGAAAGGCATTTCCCTGTACTTGGGCACGTGACATCAAAACCTGAAACAAACTCAGCCTGCATGCCACAGAGAGGCCCAGATAGCTTGCAGCTAGTGTGGGAGAAACAACCGGTGGAAGAAATGACCGGAAGGAGAATTGGTGATTTCAGAGGGGGTTAGACTACTAAGCTTGAGTGGGAGGTTTGATGAGAGGGGCGGCCAGATGAACAGGGTGGGTGACTTGAAATCGTGCATTCAGATTCACAGATTCTATTTCCAGTATTGATTGAGATATATTCCTGTATGATGATATGGCCTCTTAGTGGCTTAAAGCATCGTGTGTCTCATCTTAATAGCACCCTCTAGTAGTTCATAGCCTCGTGTCTCATCTTAGTAGCACCCTCTAGTAGTTCATAGCCTCGTGTCTCATCTCAGTAGCACCCTCTAGTAGCTCATAGCCTCGTGTCTCATCTTAGTAGCACCCTCTAGTAGCTCATAGCCTCATGTCTCATCTTAGTAGCACCCTCTAGTAGTTCATAGCCTCATGTCTCATCTTAGTAGCACCCTCTAGTAGTTCATAGCCTCGTGTCTCATCTCAGTAGCACCCTCTAGTAGCTCATAGCCTCGTGTCTCATCTTAGTAGCACCCTCTAGTAGCTCATAGCCTCATGTCTCATCTTAGTAGCACCCTCTAGTAGCTCATAGCCTCGTGTCTCATCTTAGTAGCACCCTGTAGTAGCTTATAGCCTCGTGTCTCATCTTAGTTGCACCCTCTAGTAGCTTAGAGCCTCGTGTCTCATCTTAGTAGCACCCTGTAGTAGCTTATAGCCTCGTGTCTCAGCTTAGTAGCACCCTCTAGTAGCTCATAGCCTCGTGTCTCATCTTAGTAGCACCCTCTAGTAGCTTATAGCCTCGTGTCTCATCTTAGTAGCACCCTGTAGTAGCTTATAGCCTCGTGTCTCAGCTTAGTAGCACCCTCTAGTAGCTCATAGCCTCGTGTCTCATCTTAATAGCACCCTCTAGTAGCTCATAGCCTCGTGTCTCATCTTAGTTGCACCATCTAGTAGCTTATAGCCTCGTGTCTCAGCTTAATAGCACCCTCTAGTAGCTCATAGCCACGTGTCTCATCTTAGTAGCACCCTCTAGTAGCTTAGAGCCTCGTGTCTCATCTTAGTAACACCCTCTAGTAGCTTATAGCCTCGTGTCTCATCTTAGTAGCACACTCTAGTAGCTCATAGCCTCGTGTCTCAGCTTAGTAGCACCCTCTAGTAGTATATTGCCTCGTGTCTCATCTTAGTAGCACCCTCTAGTAGCTCATAGCCTCGTGTCTCAGCTTAGTAGCACCCTCTAGTAGTATATTGCCTCGTGTCCCATCTCAGTAGCACCCTCTAGTAGCTCATAGCCTCGTGTCTCAGCTTAGTAGCACCCTCTAGTAGCTCATAGCCTCGTGTCTCATCTTAATAGCACCCTCTAGTAGCTCATAGCCACGTGTCTCATCTTAGTAGCACCCTCTAGTAGCTTAGAGCCTCGTGTCTCATCTTAGTAGCACCCTCTAGTATCTCATAGCCTCGTGTCACATCTTAGTAGCACCCTCTAGTAGCTTATAGCCTCGTGTCTCATCTTAGTAGCACCCTCTAGTAGCTTATAGCCTCGTGTCTCATCTTAGTAGCACCCTCTAGTAGCTCATAGCCTCGTGTCTCATCTTAATAGCACCCTCTAGTAGCTCATAGCCACGTGTCTCATCTTAGTAGCACCCTCTAGTAGCTTAGAGCCTCGTGTCTCATCTTAGTAGCACCCTCTAGTAGCTCATAGCCTCGTGTCTCATCTTAGTAGCACCCTGTAGTAGCTTATAGCCTCGTGTCTCATCTTAGTTGCACCCTCTAGTAGCTCATAGCCTCGTGTCTCATCTTAGTAGCACCCTCTAGTAGCTCATAGCCTCGTGTCTCATCTTAGTAGTACCCTCTAGTAGTTTATTGCCTCGTGTCTCATCTTAGTAGCACCCTCTAGTAGTTTATTGCCTCGTGTCTCATCTTAGTAGCACCCTCTAGTAGCTTATAGCCTCGTGCCTCATCTTAGTAGCACCCTCTAGTAGTTTATAGCCTCGTGTCTCATCTTAGTAGCACCCTCTAGTAGCTCATAGCCTCGTGTCTCATCTTAGTAGCACCCTCTAGTAGTTTATAGCCTCGTGTCTCATCTTAGTTGCACCCTGTAATAGCTCATAGCTTTGTGTGTCTTATCCTAGTTTTGTGAAAACAAAACATTATGTGCTGAGCCCAGCCGTTATCTTACTACTGATTTTGGCTGATAAATACTAAAGATTTGGAAATTCAGTGTTTGACTATTTATCCATGCAACATAACCGTAACAATTTACTAACTTTAAATGTGGCATGAAGACAACCACTCATGATGTTTTCATCGGATTGTCAAACAAATCACTTTAGAAGTAAGTTACATTCTCACTTTCATCCAAAATAACTCCAGCATCCGAACAGTGCACTGTAACTATCTCACCACAGAATGCATCTGAGCGAGCAAAACAGAACCCCTCTTACTATACATGTATCTGATGCTTTCTGGTCAAAAAGAGTATAGCAGACAGACAGGAGCAACACTCTTACCTGCTCCTTGACTAGCCCATAGCAGACGTGGCACTCCTCACACTGGTGTGTGGCTCTGTTGTGGAAGTAGTTGAGCTCACATTGGTCACACCTGTACCCCACGAAGCCCTGGCGGCAGGGACAGGTGCCGTTGGTGTGGCACTGCATGGAGCTGGAACCCATTGGGTTGCAATTACACGCTGAGAGGAACAGGGGGAGGCAGGGGTGGAGAGAGGGACAGGGGGAGGCAGGGGTGGAGAGAGGGACAGGGGGAGGCAGGGGTGGAGAGAGGGATATGGGAGGCAGGGGTGGAGAAAGGGACAGGGGGAGGCAGGGGTGGAGAGAGGAACAGGCAGGGGTGGAGAGAGGGACAGGGGGAGGCAGGGGTGGAGAGAGGGACAAGGGGAGGCAGGGTTGGAGAGAGGGACAAGGGGAGGTAGGGTTGGAGAGAGGGACAGGGGGAGGCAGGGGTGGAGAGAGGGACAAGGGGAGGCAGGGTTGGAGAGAGGGACAAGGGGAGGTAGGGTTGGAGAGAGGGACGGGGGAGGCAGGGGTGGAGAGAGGGATATGGGGAGGCAGGGGTGGTTAGGGATATGGGGAGGCGGTGGTGGAGTTAGGGACAGGGAGAGGCAGGGGTGGAGAGAGGGACAGGGGAGGCAGGGTTTGAGAGAGGGACAAGGGGAGGTAGGGTTGGAGAGAGGGACAGGGGGAGGCAGGGGTGGAGAGAGGGACAAGGGGAGGCAGGGTTGGAGAGAGGGACAAGGGGAGGTAGGGTTGGAGAGAGGGACGGGGGAGGCAGGGGTGGAGAGAGGGACAAGGGGAGGCAGGGGTGGAGAGAGGGATATGGGGAGGCGGTGGTGGAGTTAGGGACAACGAGAGGCAGGGGTGGAGAGAGGGACAGGGGGAGGCAGGGGTGGAGAGAGGGACAGGGGGAGGCAGGGGTGGAGAGAGGGACAGGGGGTGGCAGGGGTGGAGAGAGGGATATGGGAGGCAGGGGTGGAGAAAGGGACATGGGGAGGCAGGGTTGGAGAGAGGGACAAGGGGAGGTAGGGTTGGAGAGAGGGACAGGGGGAGGCAGGGGTGGAGAGAGGGACAAGGGGAGGCAGGGTTGGAGAGAGGGGAAAGGAGGCATGAATGGCATATAGACAAATAGATTGGTTGTTGAAGAATTAGACATTGCATGTGTGCGTGTTACATTTCTAACTTCTTATTGTTATCAGAATGACTTGTTTTAGCACGTTTTGATATGTCTTAGTGTTTGCACATAAGGACTTCTAGCCCCAATCACAGTATAGGCTACTGTAGCTACTTCTGCAGCCCCGTGAGGAGAAACCATAGAAGCCCATACGAATATGTGCTGCACAGCCGCCCCTCCAGTCCCAGCCGACACACACACTGGCCTGTGATTTGGTGGCAAGCCATGGATGATGAGCCAATGGAGTTACAGGTGCACCTAAGAAATGTAGAAAGTGATTCACATAACACTTACTAATGAAAGGAAACAGAACCACTGCATTTCTAGGTATGGAACCATAGATGTATAATAATTACTATTCTAATTAAGCAATAAGGCCCAAGAGGGTGTTGTATATGGTCAATATACCACGGCTAAGGTCTGTTCTTAGACACGACACAACCCCAGAAGTACCTTATTGCTATTATAAACTGGTTACCAACATAATTAGAGCAGTAAAAATAAATGTTTTGTCATACCCATGGTATACGTTCTGATATATACGTGCATCAAAGCCGGGACCAAGAGACTGAAAAACAGCTTCTATCTCAAGGCCATCAGACTGTTAAACAGCCATCAATAACATAGAGAGGCTGCTGCCAACATACAGACTAAAACCACTGGCCACATTAATAAATAGATTTAATAATGGTATCACTAGTCACTTTAATAATGTTTACATATCCTATATTACTCATCTCATATGTATATACGAGTATTTTATACCATCTATTGCATCTTGCCTAAGCCGCATGGCCATCGTACATCCATATGTTTATATGTACATATTCTGATTCCATCCCTTTACATTGTGTGTATAAGGTAGTCGTTGTGAATTTGTTAGATATTACTGCACTGTCAGAACTAGAAGCACAAGCATTTCTCTACGCTCGCATTAACATCTGCTAACCATGTGTATTTGACCAATAAATTTGGATTTGATTTGATTTGCTATACCATAGCTGTCAGGCAATCAGCATTCAGGGCTCGAACCACCCAGTTTATCATTAATAATAATGACTAATTCTATTTCTATGATCAGAACCAATTTTAGAGTCAGAATGCATAACAATAGAAGATTCCAGAATTGCTTTAGGATTTCCTGTACCTCTCACAGCCTACTCCAGACTGCAGGTTGAAGAAGCCCACCTCACACTGACCACAGTCTCGCCCGGTCACATGACTCCAACGACCCAGAAGTCCCTGCAGGACTGCAGCCGCAGCCTGGGAGAAGACACAACCACACGTTAACGTCATGTCAAACACACAAAAAACATAGTAGCCTAAACGGGCAAAAGCATTATCATAACAGAACAGAAATCCAACAAAGTATGCAAAAGGTACATGTCATATACATCATCCAAACAGTACACTAAACACAGTGTCACAAATGAAGTCAACCACTGAAGCTTATTCTTCTATCAATGTTGTGGCAATTGTATATTTCCCGTCCTCTGTCCATTCACTATCTGCTATTCATTCACCCAATCTTCTATTCCTTCACTCTATCGTCTAGACAGGGTTAAAGTAAAATAACCCTATCTCTCTGTATGGCGTGTCCTGTCTGCCCTGCGTGCCTGGCTTTGTGTTATCTAGGACAGTGCAGAGACAGAGGAGACCATCTACTGTACATGTACATAGTACTTGAATCAATCAATCAATCACCTAACCAAACAAACCTACATGAACATATTGCCTCAATCAATCACCCCAACTACACCGACTCGGTACCGGTACTCCTTGTATATAGCCTGTATAAAGCCTCATTATTGTTATTTTATTGTCTTACTATTTTCTTTTGTTACTATTTTCTTTTCATCCATTTGCAAATGTTCTTCATTTTTAAGTGCATCGTTGGGAAAGGGGTCGTAAGTAAGCATTTCACGGTAAAGTATACACTTGTGGTAATCGGCGCAAGTTACAAATAAAATGAGATGTTATTTGAATGACTGAGCAGAGCAGACACAGGTTGCGTCCCAACTGGCACACTGCACACAAAAAAAGACATGTTGTATTGTCACATGTACCGGATAGGTGCAGTAAAATGTGTTGTTTTACAGGGTCACCCATGTTAACACTGCGTCCCTGGAGGAAATTAGGGTTAAGGTCCTTGCTCAAAGGTCAAATCGACAGGTTTCATCTTGTCAGCTCAGCGACCTTTCAATTTCAGGCCCAACACAATAACCACTAAACTACCTGCCGCCCTAAAGGCTCTATGGGCCCAGGTCAAAAGTAGTGCACTATATATGGAATAGGGTGCCATTTGGAATGCAGGATACAGTAGATGACAGAGGGAGAGGGTCATAAGTCTCCCTGACTCACTGTCTCCTTCACACACACACATGGCAGCCCCACAGATACACAGGGGTCAAAGTACGGGTAGCCATTTGGAATGCAGGATACAGTAGATGACAGAGGGAGAGGGTCACAAGTCTCCCTGACTCACACACACACACACACACACACACACACACACACACATGGCAGCCCCACAGATACTGTAGGCAGGGGTCACATTTGGAATGCAGGATACAGTAGATGACAGAGGGAGAGGGTCACTGACTCACTGTCTCCTTCACACACACACACACACACACACACACACACACACACACACACAGGAAAATATGGCAGCCCCACCCCCACAGATACTGTAGGCAGGGGTCAAAGTAGATACTCCGGGTAGCCATTTGATTAGCAGTCTTATGGGTTTGGGAAATAAGCTGTGCCGGAGCCTTTTGTACCACTTGACGAACGGTAGCAGAGAGAACGGACTGTGACATGGTTGACTGGAGTGTTTGACAATTCATAGGGGCTTCCTCTGACACCGCCTGGTAGAGATGTCCTGGATGGCAGGGAGTTCGGCCCCAGTGATGTACTGGGCCGTATGCACTACCCTCTGTAGCGCCTTGCCGTCGGATGCCGAGCAGTTGCCATACCAAGCGGTGTTGCAGCCAGTCAAGATGCTCTCAATGGTGTAGCTGTAGAACTTTTTGAGGATCTGAGGGCCCATGCCGACTCTATTCACCGTCCTGAGGGGGAAGACGCTTTGTCGTGCCCTCTTCGCGACTGTGTTGGTTCCTGGGGTTGTAGATGGAACATCTCTGTTGTTATAGGCTACTGGGGGACACAGACATCTCAGAACATCTCTGTCGCTATAGGCTACTGGGGGACACAGACATCTCAGAACATCTGTTGCTATAGGCTACTGAGGGACACAGACACCTCAGAACATCTCTGTTGCTATAGGCTACTGAGGGACACAGACATCTCAGAACATCTCTGTTGCTATAGGCTACTGGGGGACACAGACATCTCAGAATATCTCTCTCTCTCTCTACATTTGTGTATGTTCTTTCTCTTCCTCCCTGTACCTCTGTGTCTCTATTTCTCTTTCTCTCTATTTATCACACTCTTGTTCTTTCTTTCTATCTCAATCTGTACCTCTCTCTTTCTTTCTCTATGTCTCGCTCTCATAACCCTACAGTAACCTAATCCTCCAAGTCTCTTCATGTTTATCAGGATAAAATTTGCTGATAAGAAAATGTACTCTTTCTACTAACAAAATACTGTAGTTGGAAGGTCAACTGATCAGGGCAGACTGCTCTCTGCATCTTTCCCAGAACCCCTTTTAAGTGACACCGTTACCTTATACAGATGAATAAAGATACAGAATCTGTAGGTCTATGACTGCTATTCACTCTAAGAGAGCCTGTAAAACTCAGTGTTCTCCCACTTTTCAACCACTCCAACGCCACTCCAGTCCCTGTGGAGTTCCTAATGGCACTTCTAACCACCTAACTCTAAGGAAGACTCTTTGAGCTCCACTCCAGTCCCTGTGGAGTTCCTAATGGCACTTCTAACCACCTAACTCTAAGGAAGACTCTTTCTCCTAACAAAGTCCCTGTGGAGTTGGAAGGTCACTTCTAACCACCTAACTCTAAGGAAGACTCTTTGAGCTCCACTCCAGTCCCTGTGGAGTTCCTAATGGCACTTCTAACCACCTAACTCTAAGGAAGACTCTTTGAGCTCCACTCCAGTCCCTGTGGAGTTCCTAATGGCACTTCTAACCACCTAACTCTAAGGAAGACTCTTTGAGCTCCACCTGAAATCTTTTGTTCCACCTGAAATCTTTTGGACATAAAAGAAATGTTGAGGGAATCTTATTTGACTCAGAAAATGATACATATATGATAGGTGATATATACAAAACCATGCAGAAAGACTATCCAACTGATAATTTCTTAGAAAAAAAGACAAACTCTTGGAATCAAGAATTCAAAATAACTGATTATAGGCACAAGATCGAGGGAGTGTTGGAACAAAAGTAGTGAAATGACCATTAACGAAAATGTACGCTCAATCAAGTATAAATTATGTATAGAATGTATTATACAAGAGACTAAATTCACATGTTCTACAGCACAATGGCAGAGTCATGTGTAAAGTATAAGAAGGACTCAATGATTCATGTGTTCTGGGAACGCTATAAAGTCCAGAAGTTATGGGCGGAGTTAGAAAGCTGGCTGTCAGAAGTGTTACGATGTAAGTTGACTTTTAATCCGTCTATCTGCATATTTCAAGACATGGAATATGAGGGTGAGGTGACCATACTTTTCTTGTCAATGATTTTGAAAAAACGTCTACTTAAAAACTAGAAATCCAATGCTCCTCCATCACTACAACAGTGGATGAATCAAATATATTATTATTGAAATATTGAAAAGGTCTGGGCTACGGAGAAAAATAGAACAGTACAATTTGACACCATATGGCATGGAGTGCTACAAGCACTGGAAAGTTCCAGGGATGAAGGATGAGGGGGAGTGTGGTTGTGAGATATACATGATGTGTATGGTTGTGGTGGGAACACGTGGGTCTGAACAGGTATGATGTCATTGATGTTTGTAGAAATGTGTGTGTTTGTTTGTTTATGTATGTATTTTCCTGAGCATTCCATCCGTATGCTATCAAGAATCTTTAGACTCTTTAGAATGGTGAGAATTGCTCAAATCCAGGTGATAAATCAGTAAGAGGAAAGCACTTTCAAAACCCTCAAGAAGAGTTCATTATGAAGGCACACTGACACCCACACATAAAGGACAAGTACACAGATACACAAACACACAATATAACGCACTAACACACTTTGAAATGTACAGACACACATTCAGATACATGTCACCATATTTCTAATGCATTCTTCATTTAAAATGTCTTCGATGTAAAGACCCCTGTTGAGGGGACCTGCGTGGTTCTGGTACCTGTTCCAACCAACATTTTAGCTTAGAAAACGATCTGTGGACACTGTAGACGGAAATAGCTTGCAATGAGCGGTAGCCCTGATGCTCACAGACACAGGAATATGTCTCTTTTGCCTGTACGAAGCAGGGATGTGCCTCCTACCTTTTAATTCACTCTTCCGACTGTCCATGAACTGCTGGCTGAACCCTACATCACAGCCACTGGAACCCTTACATCATAACGCAGCAGGAGAGTGCTTTCGTCACGGTAGCAGATTCAGAGATCGATTTAAAGCCACTAATCTAAAATAATTAATAGATTTTAAACCCCCAATTTTTTTTTGTTTGTCATAGACAGACGAGAGTAATATGGGGCGTGTTCCTAACGAGTCCAGGAAGCTAAACTAGAGCTCTGTGAGATGTTGACAACAATGGGGTGGATGTTTTGTTCAAGAGAGACTGTTAGAAAACACTGTATGTACATTTTCTCTGACACTAAATATACAAATATGTATTTTACAGTTATAAAGAAGGTGAAATCTTATACTTAGTCATTTGATTATTCTTTATTTATAAAAAAGTGAAGTTATTTCAAGCCTTATTCTTACAGTTTTGTTGAATAGGAAATACATTATATAACATTTTTTATATTTTCATATTTTTATCACATTTGTACTTTGTACTTGAGCTTGTGTTCTCCAAAGTGACTACACCTCAGCAATTTATAACAATTTTTTACCCCAAAGGTGAGATTTGAACCATTCTTGGAGTCTGGATCATTAGTAGTTAAATAATTACTTTTGGGGATTTATGTAGATTACATTTTCCATGACATTTAGTTACATTTAAGATGTAAAATTGTATATTTCCCCTTAATTAAAAACCTGTAACTCTAACCCAACCCTATATACACCCTTCCCAAGTTTCCACACTCACGTTTGCACTTCTGGGCCACAGTGCGGTCCAGGGCGTCCCCATAGTAACCTTGTCGGCAGCGTTGGCAATGGTCTCCCTCGGTGTGTCCCAGGCACAGCCCGTCATGTGATCACACACGCTCAGCGCGTTGGGTTCCACATTATCGTTACAGTCGCACGGTTGAACCGGCCCTGACCGGCCCAGGGGGTCGCCGTGGAAACTGTCCTCGCACATCTCGCATCTGATGCCTGTGGAGAGAAGGTGTGTGTGTGTATGTGCATGTGTATATGTGTGTTTGTGTGTGTGTCGTGGGGTGACAGGTGACAGGTTTTTTGATAGGTGAGTTATGGATGATGTTGGGCTGGAGGGTTTGGGGGCCATTTTCATTTCAACCTAAATCAATATTTGGTCATGAAATTCTGGAAATGAATGAATGGCCCAAACCTGACAAAGGAATATGGACATTTTAATTCAAACACTGTGCTCTACATGATAGGATCATGACTAATTTTATCAAGACAGTGAGGAAACCAGTACAGGTTTTATTAAAAATCTGTCAGCCAATTTGTGTAAATCTGCTTCACTGAGCAAGCAATGAACTCAATGGCTGTGTCCTAAAAGGCAACCTATTCCCTACATATTGCACTACTTTAGAATAGAGCCCAAGCTCTGGTCAAAAGTAGTGCACTGTATAGGAAATAGGTTGCAATTTGGGATGCAGCCCAGTTTAACGCAGGTGTGGTCTGCTCATCATGGGAAAATGGAATGGTTTGTTCCCATTATCCGACATCTACCAGTCATGTAATATGATCTCAGCTCACCCCTCTGTCCCGAAGGGCAGTTGGTACAGACCACCTCCCCCGTGCTCATTTGAGCACAGCTGGTACGGTCCGGGCAGGGACAAGGTCTGCAGTCATTGGGCGTGCCAATCAACGCGTTACCATAGTAACCGCCCAGACAACGCTCGCAGGTTGGTCCTGTGGTGAAGTCGATACACACACACACACCTGGAGTAGAGAGAGGAGAGGAGGCAATTACAACACACACACCTGGACTAGAGAGAGGAGGCATTTACAACACACACATCTGGACTAGAGAGAGGAGAGGAGGCAATTACAACACACACATCTGAACTAGAGAGAGGAGGCAATTACAACACACACACCTGGACTAGAGAGAGGAGAGGAGGCAATTACAACACACACACCTGAACTAGAGAGAGGAGGCATTTACAACACACACACCTGGACTAGAGAGAGGAGGCATTTACAACACACACACCTGGACTAGAGAGAGGAGGCATTTACAACACACACACCTGAACTAGAGAGAGGAGAGGAGGCATTTAAAACACACACATCTGAACTAGAGAGAGGAGAGGAGGCATTTACAACACACACATCTGAACTAGAGAGAGGAGGCATTTACAACACACACACCTGAACTAGAGAGAGGAGGCATTTACAACACACACATCTGAACTAGAGAGAGGAGGCATTTACAACACACACATCTGGACTAGAGAGAGGAGAGGAGGCAATTACAACACACACATCTGAACTAGAGAGAGGAGGCAATTACAACACACACACCTGGACTAGAGAGAGGAGAGGAGGCAATTACAACACACACACCTGAACTAGAGAGAGGAGGCATTTACAACACACACACCTGGACTAGAGAGAGGAGGCATTTACAACACACACACCTGGACTAGAGAGAGGAGGCATTTACAACACACACACCTGAACTAGAGAGAGGAGAGGAGGCATTTAAAACACACACATCTGAACTAGAGAGAGGAGAGGAGGCATTTACAACACACACATCTGAACTAGAGAGAGGAGGCATTTACAACACACACACCTGAACTAGAGAGAGGAGGCATTTACAACACACACATCTGAACTAGAGAGAGGAGGCATTTACAACACACACACCTGAACTAGAGAGAGGAGGCATTTACAACACACACACCTGAACTAGAGAGAGGAGGCATTTACAACACACACACCTGGAGTAGAGAGAGGAGAGGAGGCATTTACAACACACACACCTGAACTAGAGAGAGGAGGCATTTACAACACACACACCTGAACTAGAGAGAGGAGAGGAGGCAATTACAACACACACACCTGAACTAGAGAGAGGAGGCATTTACAACACACACACCTGAACTAGAGAGAGGAGGCATTTACAACACACACACCTGGAGTAGAGAGAGGAGAGGAGGCATTTACAACACACACACCTGAACTAGAGAGAGGAGGCATTTACAACACACACACCTGAACTAGAGAGAGGAGAGGAGGCAATTACAACACACACACCTGAACTAGAGAGAGGAGGCATTTACAACACACACACCTGGACTAGAGAGAGGAGGCATTTACAACACACACACCTGAACTAGAGAGAGCCCATTTACAACACACACACCTGGACTAGAGAGAGGAGGCATTTACAACACACACACCTGGACTAGAGAGAGGAGGCATTTACAACACACACACCTGGACTAGAGAGAGGAGAGGAGGAAATTACAACACACACACCTGAACTAGAGAGAGGAGGCATTTACAACACACACACCAGAACTAGAGAGAGGAGGCATTTACAACACACACATCTGAACTAGAGAGAGGAGGCATTTACAACACACACATCTGGACTAGAGAGAGGAGAGGAGGCAATTACAACACACACATCTGAACTAGAGAGAGGAGGCAATTACAACACACACACCTGGACTAGAGAGAGGAGAGGTGGCAATTACAACACACACACCTGAACTAGAGAGAGGAGGCATTTACAACACACACACCTGGACTAGAGAGAGGAGGCATTTACAACACACACACCTGGACTAGAGAGAGGAGGCATTTACAACACACACACCTGAACTAGAGAGAGGAGAGGAGGCATTTAAAACACACACATCTGAACTAGAGAGAGGAGAGGAGGCATTTACAACACACACATCTGAACTAGAGAGAGGAGGCATTTACAACACACACACCTGAACTAGAGAGAGGAGGCATTTACAACACACACATCTGAACTAGAGAGAGGAGGCATTTACAACACACACACCTGAACTAGAGAGAGGAGGCATTTACAACACACACACCTGAACTAGAGAGAGGAGGCATTTACAACACACACACCTGAACTAGAGAGAGGAGGCATTTACAACACACACACCTGGAGTAGAGAGAGGAGAGGAGGCATTTACAACACACACACCTGAACTAGAGAGAGGAGGCATTTACAACACACACACCTGGACTAGAGAGAGGAGAGGAGGCAATTACAACACACACACCTGAACTAGAGAGAGGAGGCATTTACAACACACACACCTGGACTAGAGAGAGGAGGCATTTACAACACACACACCTGGACTAGAGAGAGGAGGCATTTACAACACACACACCTGAACTAGAGAGGAGAGGAGGCATTTAAAACACACACATCTGAACTAGAGAGAGGAGAGGAGGCATTTACAACACACACATCTGAACTAGAGAGAGGAGGCATTTACAACACACACACCTGAACTAGAGAGAGGAGGCATTTACAACACACACATCTGAACTAGAGAGAGGAGGCATTTACAACACACACATCTGGACTAGAGAGAGAGAGGAGGCAATTACAACACACACATCTGAACTAGAGAGAGGAGGCATTACAACACACACACCTGGACTAGAGAGAGGAGAGGAGGCAATTACAACACACACACCTGAACTAGAGAGAGGAGGCATTTACAACACACACACCTGGACTAGAGAGAGGAGGCATTTACAACACACACACCTGGACTAGAGAGAGGAGAGGCATTTACAACACACACACCTGAACTAGAGAGAGGAGAGGAGGCATTTAAAACACACACACCTGAACTAGAGAGAGAGAGAGGAGGCATTTACAACACACACATCTGAACTAGAGAGAGGAGGCATTTACAACACACACACCTGAACTAGAGAGAGGAGGAACTAGACATCTGAACTAGAGAGAGGAGGCATTTACACACACACCTGAACTAGAGAGAGGAGGCATTTACAACACACACACCTGAACTAGAGAGAGGAGGCATTTACAACACACACACCTGAACTAGAGAGAGGAGAGGAGGCATTTACAACACACACACCTGAACTAGAGAGAGGAGGCATTTACAACACACACACCTGAACTAGAGAGAGGAGGATTTACAAACACACACACCTGAACTAGAGAGAGGAGGCATTGAACTAGAGAGAGGAGGCATTTACAACACACACACCTGGGTAGAGAGAGGAGAGGAGGCATTTACAACACACACACCTGAACTAGAGAGAGGAGGCATTTACAACACACACACCTGAACTAGAGAGAGGAGAGGAGGCAATTACAACACACACACCTGAACTAGAGAGAGGAGGCATTTACAACACACACACCTGGACTAGAGAGAGGAGGCATTTACACACACACACACCTGAACTAGAGAGAGCCCATTTACAACACACACACCTGGACTAGAGAGAGGAGGCATTTACAACACACACACCTGGACTAGAGAGAGGAGGCATTTACAACACACACACCTGGACTAGAGAGAGGAGAGGAGGAAATTACAACACACACACCTGAACTAGAGAGAGGAGGCATTTACAACACACACACCAGAACTAGAGAGAGGAGGCATTTACAACACACACATCTGAACTAGAGAGAGGAGGCATTTACAACACACACATCTGGACTAGAGAGGAGAGGAGGCAATTACAACACACACATCTGAACTAGAGAGAGGAGGCATTTACAACACACACACCTGGACTAGAGAGAGGAGAGGAGGCAATTACAACACACACACCTGAACTAGAGAGAGGAGGCATTTACAACACACACACCTGGACTAGAGAGAGGAGGCATTTACAACACACACACCTGGACTAGAGAGAGGAGGCATTTACAACACACACACCTGAACTAGAGAGAGGAGAGGAGGCATTTACAAACACACACATCTGAACTAGAGGAGAGGAGGCATTTACAACACACACATCTGGAACTAGAGAGAGGAGGCATTTACAACACACACACCTGAACTAGAGAGAGGAGGCATTTACAACACACACATCTGAACTAGAGAGAGGAGGCATTTACAACACACACACCTGAACTAGAGAGAGGAGGCATTTACAACACACACACCTGAACTAGAGAGAGGAGGCATTTACAACACACACACCTGAACTAGAGAGAGGAGGCATTTACAACACACACACCTGGAGTAGAGAGAGGAGAGGAGGCATTTACAACACACACACCTGAACTAGAGAGAGGAGGCATTTACAACACACACACCTGAACTAGAGAGAGGAGAGGAGGCAATTACAACACACACACCTGAACTAGAGAGAGGAGGCATTTACAACACACACACCTGGACTAGAGAGAGGAGGCATTTACAACACACACACCTGAACTAGAGAGAGCCCATTTACAACACACACACCTGGACTAGAGAGAGGAGGCATTTACACACACACACCTGGACTAGAGAGAGGAGGCATTTACAACACACACACCTGGACTAGAGAGAGGAGAGGAGGCAATTACAACACACACCTGAACTAGAGAGAGGAGGCATTTACAACACACACACCAGAACTAGAGAGAGGAGGCAATTACAACACACACACCTGAACTAGAGAGAGGAGGCATTTACAACACACACACCTGGACTAGAGAGACACACACCTGGAGGAGGCATTTACAACACACACACCTGGACTAGAGAGAGGAGGCATTTACAACACACACACCTGAACTAGAGAGAGCCCATTTACAACACACACACCTGGACTAGAGAGAGGAGAGGAGGCAGATTACAACACACACACCTGAACTAGAGAGAGGAGGCATTTACAACACACACACCTGGACTAGAGAGAGGAGGCATTTACAACACACACACCTGAACTAGAGAGAGGAGGCATTTACACACACACACCTGGACTAGAGAGAGGAGGCATTTACAACACACACACCTGGACTAGAGAGAGGAGGCATTTACAACACACACACCTGAACTAGAGAGAGGAGAGGAGGCAGGCCCATTTACAACACACACCTGAACTAGAGAGAGGAGGAGGCATTTACAACACACACACCTGAACTAGATAGAGGAGAGGAGGCATTTACAACACACACACCTGAACTAGAGAGAGGAGGCATTTACAACACACACACCTGGACTAGAGAGGAGGCATTTACAACACACACATCTGGACTAGAGAGGAGAGGAGGCAATTACAACACACACACCTGAACTAGAGAGAGGAGGCATTTACAACACACACACCTGGACTAGAGAGAGCCCATTTACAACACACACACCTGGACTAGAGAGGAGAGGAGGCATTTACAACACACACATCTGGACTAGAGAGAGGAGAGGAGGCATTACAACACACACACCTGAACTAGAGAGAGGAGGCAATTACAACACACACACCTGGACTAGAGGCATTTACACACACACACCTGAGGAGGCATTTACAACACACACACCTGGACTAGAGAGAGGGAGGAGGCACAACACACACACCTGAACTAGAGAGAGGAGGCATTTACAACACACACACACCTGGACTAGAGAGAGGAGGCATTTACAACACACACACCTGGACTAGAGAGAGGAGAGGAGGCATTTACAACACACACACCTGGAACTAGAGAGGAGGCATTTACAACACACACACCTGAACTAGAGAGAGGAGGCATTTACACACACACACCTGAACTAGAGAGAGGAGGCATTTACAACACACACACCTGAACTAGAGAGAGGAGGCATTTACAACACACACACCTGAACTAGAGAGAGGAGGCATTTACAACACACACACCTGGACTAGAGAGAGGAGGCATTTACAACACACACACCCTGGCATTTACAACACACACACTAGAGAGGAGGACCTGAACTAGAGAGAGGAGGCATTTACAACACACACACCTGAACTAGAGAGAGGAGGCATTTACAACACACACCACTTTACAACACACACACCTGAACTAGAGAGAGCCCATTTACAACACACACACCTGGAGAGAGGAGGCATTTACAACACACACCTGGACTAGAGAGAGGAGGCATTTACAACACACACACCTGAACTAGAGAGAGGAGAGGAGGCATTTACAACACACACACCTGAACTAGAGAGAGGAGGCATTTACAACACACACACCTGAACTAGAGAGAGGAGGCATTTACAACACACACACCTGAACTAGAGAGGAGGCATTTACAACACACACACCTGGGTAGAGAGAGGAGAGGAGGCATTTACAACACACACACCTGAACTAGAGAGAGGAGGCATTTACAACACACACACCTGAACTAGAGAGAGGAGAGGAGGCATTTACAACACACACACCTGAACTAGAGAGAGGAGGCATTTACACACACACACCTGGACTAGAGAGAGGAGGCATTTACAACACACACACCTGAAGAGAGAGGCATTTACAACACACACACCTGAACTAGAGAGAGGAGGCATTTACAACACACACACCTGGACTAGAGAGAGGAGGCATTTACAACACACACATCTGGACTAGAGAGAGGAGAGGAGGCAATTACAACACACACACCTGAACTAGAGAGAGGAGGCATTTACAACACACACACCAGAACTAGAGAGAGGAGGCAATTACAACACACACACCTGAACTAGAGAGAGGAGGCATTTACAACACACACACCTGGACTAGAGAGAGGAGAGGAGGCAATTACAACACACACACCTGGACTAGAGAGTGGAGGCATTTACAACACACACACCTGAACTAGAGAGAGCCCATTTACAACACACACACCTGGACTAGAGAGAGGAGAGGACAATTACAACACACACACCTGAACTAGAGGAGGCATTTACAACACACACACCTGGACTAGAGAGAGGAGGCATTTACAACACACACACCTGAACTAGAGAGAGGAGGCATTTACACACACACACCTGGACTAGAGAGAGGAGGCATTTACAACACACACACCTGGACTAGAGAGAGGAGGCATTTACAACACACACATCTGAACTAGAGAGAGGAGAGGAGGCAATTACAACACACACATCTGAACTAGAGAGAGGAGGCATTTACAACACACACACCTGAACTAGATAGAGGAGAGGAGGCAATTACAACACACACACCTGAACTAGAGAGAGGAGGCATTTACAACACACACACCTGGACTAGAGAGAGGAGGCATTTACAACACACACATCTGGACTAGAGAGAGGAGAGGAGGCAATTACAACACACACACCTGAACTAGAGAGAGGAGGCATTTACAACACACACACCTGGACTAGAGAGAGCCCATTTACAACACACACACCTGGACTAGAGAGAGGAGAGGAGGCATTTACAACACACACATCTGGACTAGAGAGAGGAGAGGAGGCAATTACAACACACACACCTGAACTAGAGAGAGGAGGCAATTACAACACACACACCTGGACTAGAGAGAGGAGGCATTTACAACACACACACCTGGACTAGAGAGAGGAGAGGAGGCATTTACAACACACACACACACCTGAACTAGAGAGAGGAGGCATTTACAACACACACACACCTGAACTAGAGAGAGGAGGCATTTACAACACACACACCTGAGAGAGGAGGCATTTACAACACACACACCTGGACTAGAGGAGAGGAGGCATTTACAACACACACACCTGAACTAGAGAGAGGAGGCATTTACAACACACACACCTGAACTAGAGAGAGGGAGAGGAGGCATTTACAACACACACAGACTAGAGAGGAGGCATTTACAACACACACACCTGGACTAGAGAGA
Organism: Oncorhynchus keta; assembly: GCF_023373465.1. Taxonomy (NCBI): domain Eukaryota; kingdom Metazoa; phylum Chordata; class Actinopteri; order Salmoniformes; family Salmonidae; genus Oncorhynchus; species Oncorhynchus keta. The sequence continues at coordinate 21,868,134 of NC_068429.1, forward strand.
GAGGAGGCATTTACAACACACACACCTGGACTAGAGAGAGGAGGCATTTACAACACACACACCTGGACTAGAGAGAGGAGGCATTTACAACACACACACCTGAACTAGAGAGAGGAGGCATTTACAACACACACACCTGAACTAGAGGCATTTACAACACACACATCTGAACTAGAGGAGAGAGGAGGCATTTACAACACACACTGAACTAGAGAGAGGAGGCATTTACAACACACACACCTGGACTAGAGAGAGGAGGCATTTACAACACACACACCTGAACAGAGAGAGGAGGCATTTACAACACACACACCTGAACTAGAGAGAGGAGGCATTTACAACACACACACCTGAACTAGAGAGAGGAGGCATTTACAACACACACACCTGAACTAGAGAGGAGGCATTTACAACACACACCTGGAGTAGAGAGGAGAGGAGGCATTTACACACACACCTGAACTAGAGAGAGGAGGCATTTACAACACACACACCTGAACTAGAGAGAGGAGAGGAGGCAATTACAACACACACACCTGAACTAGAGAGAGGAGGCATTTACAACACACACACCTGGACTAGAGAGAGGAGGCATTTACAACACACACACCTGAACTAGAGAGAGCCCATTTACAACACACACACCTGGACTAGAGAGAGAGGAGGCATTTACAACACACACACCTGGACTAGAGAGAGGAGGCATTTACAACACACACACCTGGACTAGAGAGAGGAGGAGGCAATTACAACACACACACCTGAACTAGAGAGAGGAGGCATTTACAACACACACACCAGAACTAGAGAGAGGAGGCAATTACAACACACACACCTGAACTAGAGAGAGGAGGCATTTACAACACACACACCTGGACTAGAGAGAGGAGAGGAGGCAATTACAACACACACACCTGGACTAGAGAGAGGAGGCATTTACAACACACACACCTGAACTAGAGAGAGCCCATTTACAACACACACACCTGGACTAGAGAGAGGAGAGGAGGCAATTACAACACACACACCTGAACTAGAGAGAGGAGGCATTTACAACACACACACCTGGACTAGAGAGAGGAGGCATTTACAACACACACACCTGAACTAGAGAGAGGAGGCATTTACAACACACACACCTGGACTAGAGAGAGGAGGCATTTACAACACACACACCTGGACTAGAGAGAGGAGGCATTTACAACACACACACCTGAACTAGAGAGAGGAGGCAATTACAACACACACACCTGGACTAGAGAGAGGAGGCATTTACAACACACACACCTGAACTAGAGACAGGAGGCATTTACAACACACACACCTGAACTAGAGAGAGGAGGCATTTACAACACACACACCTGGACTAGAGAGAGGAGGCATTTACAACACACACATCTGGACTAGAGAGAGGAGAGGAGGCATTTACAACACACACACCTGAACTAGAGAGAGGAGGCATTTACAACACACACACCTGGACTAGAGAGGCCCATTTACAACACACACACCTGGACTAGAGAGGAGAGGAGGCATTTACAACACACACATCTGGACTAGAGAGAGGAGAGGAGGCAATTACAACACACACACCTGAACTAGAGAGAGGAGGCATTTACAACACACACACCTGGACTAGAGAGAGGAGGCATTTACAACACACACACCTGGACTAGAGAGAGGAGAGGAGGCATTTACAACACACACACACCTGAACTAGAGAGAGGAGGCATTTACAACACACACACCTGAACTAGAGAGAGGAGGCATTTACAACACACACACCTGAACTAGAGAGAGGAGGCATTTACAACACACACACCTGGACTAGAGAGAGGAGAGGAGGCATTTACAACACACACACCTGAACTAGAGAGAGGAGGCATTTACAACACACACACCTGAACTAGAGAGAGGAGAGGAGGCATTTACAACACACACACCTGAACTAGAGAGAGGAGGCATTTACAACACACACACCTGGACTAGAGAGAGGAGGCATTTACAACACACACACCTGAACTAGAGAGAGGAGGCATTTACAACACACACACCTGGACTAGAGAGAGGAGGCATTTACAACACACACACCTGGACTAGAGAGAGGAGGCATTTACAACACACACACCTGAACTAGAGAGGAGAGGAGGCATTTAAAACACACACATCTGAACTAGACCTGGAGGAGAGGAGGCATTTACAACACACACACCTGAACTAGAGAGAGGAGGCATTTACAACACACACACCTGAACTAGAGAGAGGAGGCATTTACAACACACACTGAACTAGAGAGAGGAGGCATTTACAACACACACACCTGAACTAGAGAGAGGAGGCATTTACAACACACACACCTGAACTAGAGAGAGGAGGCATTTACAACACACACACCTGAACTAGAGAGAGGAGGCATTTACAACACACACACCTGGAGTAGAGAGAGAGAGGAGGCATTTACAACACACACACCTGAACTAGAGAGAGGAGGCATTTACAACACACACACCTGAACTAGAGAGAGGAGAGGAGGCATTACAACACACACACCTGAACTAGAGAGAGGAGGCATTTACAACACACACACCTGGACTAGAGAGAGGAGGCATTTACAACACACACACCTGAACTAGAGAGAGGCCCATTTACAACACACACACCTGGACTAGAGAGAGGAGGCATTTACAACACACACACCTGGACTAGAGAGAGGAGGCATTTACAACACACACACCTGGACTAGAGAGAGGAGAGGAGGCAATTACAACACACACACCTGAACTAGAGAGAGGAGGCATTTACAACACACACACCAGAACTAGAGAGAGGAGGCATTTACAACACACACACCTGAACTAGAGAGAGGAGGCATTTACAACACACACACCTGGACTAGAGAGAGGAGAGGAGGCATTTACAACACACACACCTGGACTAGAGAGAGGAGGCATTTACAACACACACCTGAAGAGAGCCCATTTACAACACACACACCTGGACTAGAGAGAGGAGAGGAGGCAATTACAACACACACACCTGAACTAGAGAGAGGAGGCATTTACAACACACACACCTGGACTAGAGAGAGGAGGCATTTACAACACACACACCTGAACTAGAGAGAGGAGGCATTTACAACACACACACCTGGACTAGAGAGAGGAGGCATTTACAACACACACACCTGGACTAGAGAGAGGAGGCATTTACAACACACACATCTGAACTAGAGAGAGGAGAGGAGGCAATTACAACACACACATCTGAACTAGAGAGAGGAGGCATTTACAACACACACACCTGAACTAGATAGAGGAGAGGAGGCATTTACAACACACACACCTGAACTAGAGAGAGGAGGCATTTACAACACACACACCTGGACTAGAGAGAGGAGGCATTTACAACACACACATCTGGACTAGAGAGAGGAGAGGAGGCATTTACAACACACACACCTGAACTAGAGAGAGGAGGCATTTACAACACACACACCTGGACTAGAGAGAGGCCCATTTACAACACACACACCTGGACTAGAGAGGAGAGGAGGCATTTACAACACACACATCTGGACTAGAGAGAGGAGAGGAGGCATTACAACACACACACCTGAACTAGAGAGAGGAGGCATTTACAACACACACACCTGAACTAGAGAGAGGAGGCATTTACAACACACACACCTGAACTAGAGAGAGCCCATTTACAACACACACCTGAACTAGAGAGAGGAGAGGAGGCAATTACAACACACACACCTGAACTAGAGAGAAGAGGCATTTACAACACACACACCTGGACTAGAGAGAGGAGGCATTTACAACACACACACCTGGACTAGAGAGAGAGAGGCATTTACAACACACACACACCTGGACTAGAGAGAGGAGGCATTTACAACACACACACCTGAACTAGAGAGAGGAGAGGAGGCATTTACACACACACACACCTGAACTAGAGAGAGGAGGCATTTACAACACACACACCTGAACTGACACCTGAACTAGAGAGGAGGCATTTACAACACACACACCTGGACTAGAGAGAGGAGAGGAGGCATTTACAACACACACACCTGAACTAGAGAGAGGAGGCATTTACAACACACACACCTGAACTAGAGAGAGGAGAGGAGGCAATTACAACACACACACCTGAACTAGAGAGAGGAGGCATTTACAACACACACACCTGGACTAGAGAGAGGAGGCATTTACAACACACACACCTGAACTAGAGAGAGCCCATTTACAACACACACACCTGGACTAGAGAGAGGAGGCATTTACAACACACACACCTGGACTAGAGAGAGGAGGCATTTACAACACACACACCTGAACTAGAGAGAGGAGAGGAGGCATTTACAACACACACACCTGAACTAGAGAGAGGAGGCATTTACAACACACACACCTGAACTAGAGAGAGGAGGCATTTACAACACACACACCTGAACTAGAGAGAGGAGGCATTTACAACACACACACCTGGAGTAGAGAGAGGAGAGGAGGCATTTACAACACACACACCTGAACTAGAGAGAGGAGGCATTTACAACACACACACCTGAACTAGAGAGAGGAGAGGAGGCAATTACAACACACACACCTGAACTAGAGAGAGGAGGCATTTACAACACACACACCTGGACTAGAGAGAGGAGGCATTTACAACACACACACCTGAACTAGAGAGAGCCCATTTACAACACACACACCTGGACTAGAGAGAGGAGGCATTTACAACACACACACCTGGACTAGAGAGAGGAGGCATTTACAACACACACACCTGGACTAGAGAGAGGAGAGGAGGCAATTACAACACACACACCTGAACTAGAGAGAGGAGGCATTTACAACACACACACCAGAACTAGAGAGAGGAGGCAATTACAACACACACACCTGAACTAGAGAGAGGAGGCATTTACAACACACACACCTGGACTAGAGAGAGGAGAGGAGGCAATTACAACACACACACCTGGACTAGAGAGAGGAGGCATTTACAACACACACACCTGAACTAGAGAGAGCCCATTTACAACACACACACCTGGACTAGAGAGAGGAGAGGAGGCAATTACAACACACACACCTGAACTAGAGAGAGGAGGCATTTACAACACACACACCTGGACTAGAGAGAGGAGGCATTTACAACACACACACCTGAACTAGAGAGAGGAGGCATTTACAACACACACACCTGGACTAGAGAGAGGAGGCATTTACAACACACACACCTGGACTAGAGAGAGGAGGCATTTACAACACACACATCTGAACTAGAGAGAGGAGAGGAGGCAATTACAACACACACATCTGAACTAGAGAGAGGAGGCATTTACAACACACACACCTGAACTAGATAGAGGAGAGGAGGCAATTACAACACACACACCTGAACTAGAGAGAGGAGGCATTTACAACACACACACCTGGACTAGAGAGAGGAGGCATTTACAACACACACATCTGGACTAGAGAGAGGAGAGGAGGCAATTACAACACACACACCTGAACTAGAGAGAGGAGGCATTTACAACACACACACCTGGACTAGAGAGAGCCCATTTACAACACACACACCTGGACTAGAGAGAGGAGAGGAGGCATTTACAACACACACATCTGGACTAGAGAGAGGAGAGGAGGCAATTACAACACACACACCTGAACTAGAGAGAGGAGGCAATTACAACACACACACCTGAACTAGAGAGAGGAGGCATTTACAACACACACACCTGAACTAGAGAGAGCCCATTTACAACACACACACCTGGACTAGAGAGAGGAGAGGAGGCAATTACAACACACACACCTGAACTAGAGAGAAGAGGCATTTACAACACACACACCTGGACTAGAGAGAGGAGGCATTTACAACACACACACCTGGACTAGAGAGAGGAGAGGAGGCATTTACAACACACACACACCTGGACTAGAGAGAGGAGGCATTTACAACACACACACCTGAACTAGAGAGAGGAGAGGAGGCATTTACAACACACACACACCTGAACTAGAGAGAGGAGGCATTTACAACACACACACACCTGAACTAGAGAGAGGAGGCATTTACAACACACACACCTGAACTAGAGAGAGCCCATTTACAACACACACACCTGGACTAGAGAGAGGAGAGGAGGCAATTACAACACACACACCTGAACTAGAGAGAGGAGGCATTTACAACACACACACCTGAACTAGAGAGAGGAGAGGAGGCATTTACAACACACACATCTGAACTAGAGAGAGGAGGCATTTACAACACACACACCTGGACTAGAGAGAGGAGAGGAGGCATTTACAACACACACACCTGAACTAGAGAGAGGAGGCATTTACAACACACACACCTGGACTAGAGAGAGGAGGCATTTAGAACACACACACCTGGACTAGAGAGAGGAGGCATTTACAACACACACACCTGGACTAGAGAGAGGAGGCATTTACAACACACACAGCTGGACTAGAGAGAGGAGGCATTTACAACACACACATCTGAACTAGAGAGAGGAGAGGAGGCAATTACAACACACACATCTGAACTAGAGAGAGGAGGCATTTACAACACACACACCTGAACTAGATAGAGGAGAGGAGGCAATTACAACACACACACCTGAACTAGAGAGAGGAGGCATTTACAACACACACACCTGGACTAGAGAGGAGGCATTTACAACACACACATCTGGACTAGAGAGAGGAGAGGAGGCAATTACAACACACACACCTGAACTAGAGAGAGGAGGCATTTACAACACACACACCTGAACTAGAGAGGAGGCATTTACAACACACACACCTGAACTAGAGAGAGAGGAGGCATTTACAACACACACACCTGGACTAGAGAGGAGAGGAGGCATTACAACACACACACCTGGACTAGAGAGAGGAGGCATTTACAACACACACACCTGAACTAGAGAGAGCCCATTTACAACACACACACCTGGACTAGAGAGAGGAGAGGAGGCAATTACAACACACACACCTGAACTAGAGAGAGGAGGCATTTACAACACACACACCTGGACTAGAGAGAGGAGGCATTTACAACACACACACCTGAACTAGAGAGAGGAGGCATTTACAACACACACACCTGGACTAGAGAGAGGAGGCATTTACAACACACACACCTGGACTAGAGAGAGGAGGCATTTACAACACACACATCTGAACTAGAGAGAGGAGAGGAGGCAATTACAACACACACATCTGAACTAGAGAGAGGAGGCATTTACAACACACACACACCTGAACTAGAGAGAGGAGAGGAGGCAATTACAACACACACATCTGAACTAGAGAGAGGAGGCATTTACAACACACACACCTGGACTAGAGAGAGGAGGCATTTACAACACACACACTGAACTGGACTAGAGAGACACACCTGAACTGGAGAGAGGAGGCATTTACAACACACACATCTGAACTAGAGAGAGGAGGCATTTACAACACACACACCTGAACTAGAGAGAGGAGAGAGCAATTACAACACACACATCTGAACTAGAGAGAGGAGGCATTTACAACACACACACCTGAACTAGAGAGAGAGAGGAGGCATTTACAACACACACACCTGGACTAGAGAGAGGAGAGGAGGCAATTACAACACACACATCTGAACTAGAGAGAGGAGGCATTTACAACACACACACCTGAACTAGAGAGAGGGAGGCAATTACAACACACACACCTGAACTAGAGAGAGGAGGCATTTACAACACACACACCTGGACTAGAGAGAGGAGAGGAGGCAATTACAACACACACATCTGAACTAGAGAGAGGAGAGGAGGCAATTACAACACACACACCTGAACTAGAGAGAGGAGGCATTTACAACACACACCTGGACTAGAGAGAGAGAGGAGGCAATTTACAACACACACATCTGAACTAGAGAGAGGAGGCATTTACAACACACACACCTGGACTAGAGAGGAGAGGAGGCATTTACAACACACACATCTGAACTAGAGAGAGGAGAGGAGGCAATTACAACACACACATCTGAACTAGAGAGAGAGGAGGCAATTACAACACACACACCTGGACTAGAGAGAGGAGGCATTTACAACACACACACCTGGACTAGAGAGAGGAGGCATTTACAACACACACATCTGAACTAGAGAGAGGAGGCATTTACAACACACACACCTGGAACTAGAGAGAGGAGAGGAGGCATTTACAACACACACATCTGAACTAGAGAGAGGAGGCATTTACAACACACACACCTGAACTAGAGAGAGGAGAGGAGGCATTTACAACACACACACCTGGACTAGAGAGAGGAGAGGAGGCAATTACAACACACACATCTGAACTAGAGAGAGGAGGCATTTACAACACACACACCTGAACTAGAGAGAGGAGGCAATTACAACACACACACCTGAACTAGAGAGAGGAGGCATTTACAACACACACACCTGGACTAGAGAGAGGAGAGGAGGCATTACAACACACACATCTGAACTAGAGAGAGGAGAGGAGGCAATTACAACACACACACCTGAACTAGAGAGAGGAGGCATTTACAACACACGCACCTGGACTAGAGAGAGGAGAGGAGGCAATTACAACACACACATCTGAACTAGAGAGAGGAGGCATTTACAACACACACACCTGGACTAGAGAGAGGAGAGGAGGCACATTACAACACACACATCTGAACTAGAGAGAGGAGAGGAGGCAGGCATTTACAACACACACATCTGAACTAGGAGAGGAGGCATTTACAACACACACACCTGGACTAGAGAGAGGAGAGGAGGCAATTACAACACACACACCTGAACTAGAGAGAGGAGGCAATTACAACACACACCTGAACTAGAGACAGGAGGCATTTACAACACACACACCTGAACTAGAGAGAGGAGGCATTTACAACACACACACCTGGACTAGAGAGAGGAGGCATTTACAACACACACACCTGGACTAGAGAGGAGAGGAGGCATTACAACACACACATCTGAACTAGAGAGAGGAGGCATTTACAACACACACACCAGAACTAGAGAGAGAGAGAGGAGGCAATTACAACACACACACCTGGACTAGAGAGGAGGCATTTACAACACACACATCTGAACTAGAGAGAGGGAGGAGGCAATTACAACAGGCATTTACAACAGCACACACCTGGACTAGAGAGAGGAGAGGAGGCAATTACAACACACACACCTGGACTAGAGAGAGGAGAGGAGGCATTTACAACACACACATCTGAACTAGAGAGAGGAGGCATTTACAACACACACACCTGGACTAGAGAGAGGAGGCATTTACAACACACACACCTGAACTAGAGAGAGGAGGCATTTAGAACACACACACCTGGACTAGAGAGAGGAGGCATTTACAACACACACAGCTGGACTAGAGAGAGGAGGCATTTACAACACACACATCTGAACTAGAGAGAGGAGAGGAGGCAATTACAACACACACATCTGAACTAGAGAGAGGAGGCATTTACAACACACACACCTGGACTAGAGAGAGGAGGCATTTACAACACACACACCTGGACTAGAGAGAGGAGGCATTTACAACACACACATCTGAACTAGAGAGAGGAGGCATTTACAACACACACACCTGAACTAGAGAGAGGAGAGGAGGCAATTACAACACACACATCTGAACTAGAGAGAGGAGGCATTTACAACACACACACCTGAACTAGAGAGAGGAGAGGAGGCATTTACAACACACACACCTGGACTAGAGAGAGGAGAGGAGGCAATTACAACACACACATCTGAACTAGAGAGAGGAGGCATTTACAACACACACACCTGAACTAGAGAGAGGAGGCAATTACAACACACACACCTGAACTAGAGAGAGGAGGCATTTACAACACACACACCTGGACTAGAGAGAGGAGAGGAGGCAATTACAACACACACATCTGAACTAGAGAGAGGAGAGGAGGCAATTACAACACACACACCTGAACTAGAGAGAGGAGGCAATTACAACACACGCACCTGGACTAGAGAGAGGAGAGGAGGCAATTACAACACACACATCTGAACTAGAGAGAGGAGGCATTTACAACACACACACCTGGACTAGAGAGAGGAGAGGAGGCAATTACAACACACACATCTGAACTAGAGAGAGGAGAGGAGGCAATTACAACACACACATCTGAACTAGAGAGAGGAGAGGAGGCAATTACAACACACACACCTGGACTAGAGAGAGGAGAGGAGGCAATTACAACACACACACCTGAACTAGAGAGAGGAGGCAATTACAACACACACACCTGAACTAGAGACAGGAGGCATTTACAACACACACACCTGAACTAGAGAGAGGAGGCATTTACAACACACACACCTGGACTAGAGAGAGGAGGCATTTACAACACACACACCTGGACTAGAGAGAGGAGAGGAGGCAATTACAACACACACATCTGAACTAGAGAGAGGAGGCATTTACAACACACACACCAGAACTAGAGAGAGGAGAGGAGGCAATTACAACACACACACCTGGACTAGAGAGAGGAGGCATTTACAACACACACATCTGAACTAGAGAGAGGAGAGGAGGCAATTACAACACACACACCTGGACTAGAGAGAGGAGAGGAGGCAATTACAACACACACACCTGGACTAGAGAGAGGAGAGGGGGCAGTTACAACACACTAGTAGCAGGCACACTCACACACAGTCGCAAACACACACACACACACACACACACACACACACACACACACACACACACACACACACACACACACACACACACACACACACACACACACACACACACACACACACACACACACACACACACACACACACACACACACACACACACACACACACACACACACACACACAGGAGGATGGATGCTGTAACGATTTTCTCCTCTGACAGATCCAGGCCACAGTAAGTGTAGTTTCTCTAGCCACCAGTAGAGTGTGCCATGAAGCTGTGTCTCTAACCAGCCACCATACATGTACTCTAGCTCTTCACACAGCCACAGCAGAATGGAAGAGGAATAAGAGGAAACACTCAATACTGAAACCCAGACCTCCACCGCAAAGAGAGCTAGCGAGCAGAAAGAACTGGTCTAAATTCAACCTGACTGTAATTGCTTTGGGAAATACAAGAAGAGCTGGCTTCAGACAGAAAGACTTTCAAGAAGTAAATTAATTTCCCCCAAGTGAACGAGATAATCATATTTATTATGTCCCAAAAACAAACTGTTAAATGCATATGTCTTCTAAAGCCTCAGGGAAAATAACTTTTGGGCTGTATGTAGCTCCAGCTTGTCACATCTAGTTAACTTTTTGTAATCACAATTAATCGCATGGTCTGAAATCGTTTGAATAAAAATTGAAAACATCCAATATACAGGCTGTATCATAACCGGACGTGATTGGGAGTCCCACAGGGCGGCGCACAATTGGCCCCTAGTCATCCGGATTTGGCTGGGGTAGGACGTCATTGTAAATACGAATTTGTTATTTTGTTACAGCTCAATTTGAGAACATTCTGAATTTGCGAAATAAAAGCAAATCCTGCGATTAACTCAATTACAGTTTTTAAAATTGTTTGACAGCTTAAGAATAACATCTGGTTTCCATGGTTACCCTCCTCTTATGGAATTAATCACTTTTGAGCACTTAAATAGTTTTTCTCTCTGTCTTTAAATATAGAAAATAAACTATTTTCTGGGATATTAACCACAGACACTTTACTGTTGAATATGCTCTTTGGTCATTACGTTGGAGAAACACAGTTGGAATAATATGTCACGCCCTGACCTTAGTTATCTTTGTTTTATTTATTATTTGGTCAGGTCAGGGTGTGACTATGGTGGGTATGTTAGTTTTTGTATTGTCTAGTTTTTTTGTATATCTAGGTATATGTAGGTCTATGGTGGCCTGAATTGGTTCCCAATCAGAGGCAGCTGTCTATCGTTGATTGGGGACCATATTTAGGTAGCCATTTGCCATAGGGTATTTGTGGGTTCTTATTCTGTGTTTAGTTGCCTGTCTGCACGAGCCGTATTAGCGTCATGGTTCGTTTTGTAAAGTTTGTTCAGTGTTGCATTTCTTTAATAAATTAAGAATGTACGCTTACCACGCTGTGCCTTGTTCTCCTCCATATAACGACTGTGACAGAATAAACACTCTGCAAACCCTAACATTAGTTAAAAAAATAACTAAGCCTACAATTCATCAAACTTCACTTCACTAATGTTGCAATTAAGGACAGTTGGACATTTACTTGGGGTGCTGGTCCAACTCAAGGTGCAATAGATTTTTTTTTTTACCTCCCTCACAAACATTAAGTTAAAAAATTTTTACACAACACTTCCCTTGTTCTGTGAAAAAAAATGCACACCCTCCCCGTCATATAATTAAATGTAAATAATGTTTCCGACCACAAATAAAAATAGCTGTGTTTATAAAACGTGGATATCGACTTTGCCACTTTTGTGGCACTGTTGTTTTGTTCTGGTCCACAGTTCTGACTAGCATGATAATAAAGTACTGGTTTATACTGTTCCTTTCTGGTTCTTTTTGTACCTCTGAAATCAACACAGTTTTTACATTTACCTCATTTAAATGACTCCACCAATCAGTGGGCTCTGGTCAAAGTAGTGCACCACATAGGCAATAGGGTGTCGTTTCGACCATAGCATATTAGATCTTCACTGAGGTGGCTAATACTAATGCTTCACATCCAAGCATGTAATGCCAGTCATTCAATATAATAGGCTAGCTAATAAAACATAGTGATTGTTCATCATAACACAAAGAGTTGAGGGTTATTGAATCGCACTAAGAACTGATTGTGCGTCTGTGTCTATGTCAGAGCCATAATAGACTTAATGGTCACAAAGTGCTGACAGACAGTACTGACTGTGAAGATGACTGAGCACAGTTCAGTTTCTGAGGCTCTTCCTGCATGGGCCTGGACTAGTGTTACTGTTGTTTTTAGTTCATTGCTTCTTATGTAAACGGACCTGTTCCGCTCTGATACCAATTACATCAGCAGTTACTGCATATTTTAAGATCAATTTATACTCACCATTGCCAAAGTCATTCATCATCATAATCATCATCCTCCTCCTCATGCTCACCATCTTCACCATCATCATCTTCAACATCATTGCTTCATTACATTCATGTAAAGTCTAAATTCAGCATGTACTGGAGCTAATTTACAATGAACTTCCCCTCCACTATTGAATTGAAATAGGAATCTGGAGAGACAGATAGCTCACCCCAGCTCTGATCTACCCAGCTCTACTCTGATCTACCCAGCTCTACTCTGATCTACCCAGCTCTACTCTGATCTAACCAGCTCTACTCTGATCTACCCAGCTCTACTCTGATCTACCCAGCTCTACTCTGATCTACCCAGCTCTACTCTGATCTACCCAGCTCTACTCTGATCTACCCAGCTCTACTCTGATCTACCCAGCTCTACTCTGATCTACCCAGCTCTACTCTGATCTACCCAGCTCTACTCTGATCTACCCAGCTCTACTCTGATCTACCCAGCTCTACTCTGATCTACCCAGCTCTACTCTAATCTACCCAGCTCTACTCTGCTCTACCCAGCTCTACTCTGATCTACCCAGCTCTACTCTGCTCTACCCAGCTCTACTCTGATCTACCCAGCTCTACTCTGATCTACCCAGCTCTACTCTGATCTACTCAGCTTTACTCTGATCTAACCAGCTCTACTCTAATCTACCCAGCTCTACTCTGATCTACCCAGCTCTACTCTGCTCTACCCAGCTCTACTCTGCTATACCCAGCTATACTCTGCTCTAACCAGCTCTACTCTGCTCTACCCAGCTCTACTCTGATTTACTCAGCTCTGCTCTGATATACCCAGCTCTACTCTGATCTACCCAGCTCAGCTCTGATATACCCAGATCTGCTCTGATATACCCAGCTCTACTCTGCTCTACCCAGCTCTATTCTGCTCTACTCCGATATATCGAGCTCGACCCAGCTCTACTCTGCTCTACCCAGCTCTAGTCTGCTCTACCCAGCTCTACTCTGCTCTACCCAGCTCTACTCTGATCTACCCAGCTCTACTCTGATCTACCCAGCTCTACTCTGATCGACCCAGCTATTCTTTGATCTACCCAGCTATATTTTACTCTACCCAGCTCAACTATGATCTACCCAGCTATACTCTACTCCAACCAGCTCTACTTGGATCTTCCCAGCTCTAATAGGATCTACCCAGCTCTACGGTGACCTACCCAGCTCTAATAGGATCTACCCAGCTTCTACTCTGATCTACCCAGCTCTACTCTGATCAACTCTGCACTGCTATTTACTACCTCTCCTCTCCTCTCCCTCTCCTCTCCTCTCCTCTCCTCTCCCTCTCCTCTCCTCTCCTCTCCTCTCCTCTCCCTCTCCTCTCCTCTCCTCTCCTCTCCTCTCTCCTCTCCTCTCCTCTCCTCTCCCTCTCCTCTCCCTCTCCTCTCCTCTCCTCTCCTCCCCTCCCTCCCCCCCACCAACTCTCTTCTGCTTTCTTATCCTGTCCACATCCTCCCCCCCTTCCCCTCCCCTCACCTCCCCTCCTCCCTCCCTCTCTCTCTCTCTCTCTCTCTCTCTCTCTCTCTCTCTCTCTCTCTCAAATCTCTCTCTCCAACTCTCTTGCTCTCTAACTCTCTCTCTGTCTTTCTCTCTCTGTGTCTTTCTCTCTCTCTCCCTGATCCTCCATCAACCCCCATTCTTTCTCCTTCCCGCAACAGCTGCAGACTTCTCAGGAGTGGAGCCCATTCATCACAAACACACTGCAGACCTTCTCCTCTCCCTTGCTGCCCTCATCCCTGCTCTCTCTCTCTCTCTCTATCTCTCTCTCTCTCTCTCTCTCTCTCTCTCTCTCTCTCTCTCTCTCTCTCTCTCTCCCTCTCTCTCCATCTCACATTCTCTTTTCCCCTCTCCTTCCCTCCCTCCCTCATCCTCCCTCACTACCATCCTTGCTCCTTTCCTTTAGTGCCTCTCTGCTCACATTTACATTACATTTACATTTCAGGCATTTAGCAGACGCTCTTATCCAGAGCGACTTACAAATTGGTGCATTCACCTTATGACATCCAGTGGAACAGCCACTTTACATCTAAATCTTTTAAGGGGGGTGAGAAGGATTACTTTATCCTATCCTAGGTATTCCTTAAAGAGGTGGGGTTCACCTCCCTTGCTCGCCCATCCTCCCTTCCCTCCATCTCTCTCCACAGCCAACCTGAATCCCTACCTCTGCCTCACCTGTTTAACAATATCTATCTATCTATCTATCTATCTATCTATCTATCTATCTATCTATCTATCTATCTATCTATCTATCTATCTATCTATCTATCTATCTATCTATCTAAATGCAGTACTCTCTACACATAAAGCCTAATTGCACTCAATTGAAAAAGCCACTCACAGAAAACACTTTTGGAAATGCGTAAGTAGACTAAGTACATTTCCCCGTCTTAGCTAAAGGCAAAAGACAAATGCCTGAGTGTGCATTAGGAGACAGCAAGAGGCGCTTTCAATAGAAATGGCACTGTTCTGTACTCAGTTTACAGTAGTACAATACAACTGTACTTTGCCTTTATGAAGTCTTTCAGATGCTAGGAACAGAAAAGTGTACATTTAAATCAAAGAGAATGTTGGGTTTGATGGAGGTTGTTATCTAGGTGAAAAGCAGTGATGAAATTAAAAGGAAGGTTTTGAGGTGTAATGTTGTTTATGACATTATAGCAGCATCCTGTTCAAATACATACAGTACAGCTGCTTTCTCTCCTCCTCTCTCTGATCCCCCCGTCCTTCACGCCATCCTCTAAATCTCACTATTTATTTACCCGACCAAACTCTGTTTCCAAGACCCCCCTCTGTGGAAGACCTGGGAGGTCTGGAGGGGGGTTTGGTGCAGTAGGAAATAGGGATGAATATAAATGCAGCACACACTCACGCACATGGAAACATACACACACGCACACATACACACACACCAGTCTAGTAGTCAGAGAGCCAGGGAACGTAAGGCTTGGATGGACTAACAGAAACTGGCTCCATATCTGAACCCATTATCTCGTTTCCAGCAGCCTGTTTATTCAAGCAGTGCCAGGCAAGCAGCCGCTCCCCAAAAAATGTTGTAATTTCTACAGTACAATTACAACATGCAAACTTGACCTGTTGTTCCAAACATATATTATTAATTTCATGATTTCAACATGAACTTATCAAACAAACATTTCTTTATTTTTGAAGAACAATCGGTTAGGTCTTAGTTGGGTTTGATTGTGTCCGTATCTCTCTGGAATACTAAGGGGCTTTTGGAAGGATGACGGGAAGAGGAATCTGTTGGTTAATGAATGCCAGCACCCAGCATTAGTGACTGGATGATAGAATCAGGCCCCAGTTGGAGTGAGAGGTCTTGGTATAGAGACGGACTGCCTGCTTCCATCTGCTCCAGGGCTGTTTGATGCTTATGTCGCTGTGGTGCTCTTAAAATGTAAACCAGATGAGCTGCTAGCCTAGTATAGAGTCAGTGCTGTCTGGGGGGCTAGGGCAAGGGATATACAGTATAGATGAGGAGAGGGGGCTAGGGCAAGGGATATACAGTATAGAGGAGGGGAGGGGACTAGGGCAAGGGATATACAGTATAGAGGAGGAGAGGGGGCTAGGGCAAGGGATATACAGTATAGAGGAGGAGAGGGGGCTAGGGGACGGGATAGAGAGAAGAGGAGAGGGGGCTAGGGGAGGGGATAGAGAGAAGAGTAGAGGGGCTAGGGGAGGGGATAGAGAGAAGAGGAGAGGGGGCTAGGGGAGGGGATAGAGAGAAGAGTAGAGGGGCTAGGGGAGGGGATAGAGAGAAGAGGAGAGGGGGCTAGTGGAGGGGATAGAGAGAAGAGGAGAGGGGGCTAGGGGAGGGGATAGAGAGAAGAGTAGAGGGGCTAGGGGAGGGGATAGAGAGAAGAGGAGAGGGGGCTAGGGGAGGGGATAGAGAGAAGAGGAGAGGGGGCTAGGGGAGGGGATAGAGAGAGGAGGGGAGGGGGCTGGGAGAGGGGATAGAGAGAAGAGCACTAGAGGAGAGTGTCAGACTGCTGGTGGAGGAGAGGTTGAGGGGGATGGAGGAGAGGATGAGGGGGATGGAGGAGAGGTTGAGGGGGACGGCGTGCGACAGAACAACCCACTAGAGAGGTGGCCACCCCCACAGAGAAGCCAGCAGAACAGCCCACCTCAGCACCCAACAAAAGTCTCGACACCACAGCAGAACAGTCCACACCAGACCCTGACCATAGAGTCGACATCACAGCAGAACAGACAAATGAAGAACCCCAAGCCCAGCGGCTCTCACCCCCTCTGAGCACCCCCTGTCAGCCTGCCTGATAGCCCTTCTGACAACCCCCCCCACACCCACTGAGGACAAACACAAGACACAGATTGTACTACTTATGGACTCAAATGGGAAATATATAGAAGAAAAAAAACTTTTTCCCAAACACAGTGTGTCTAAACTCTGGTGTCCAAACACCCAGCGTGCCATAGACCTTCTGTCTGAGGCCAAACTAGGCTCACCCAGCCACACGATAATACACACAGGCACAAACGACCTGAGAGCACAGCAAGAAAGAGTGGCCACAGCACTGAAGGGAGTGATTGAAAAGGCTTCTTCTACTTTCCCCAACGCACAAGTGGTTATCTCCACCCTGCTACCACGAAAAGACTTCCACCCTGCCACAATACAGCGGGTAAACGCAAGTATTTCCCGTGACTGTGCCTCAAAACCAAACGTTTTCCTGGCCCACCACTCCACCCTGGACTTGAACAGCCTCTATGACCAGGTCCACCTCTACAAGGCAGCAGTGCCCACCTTTGCCCGAACTCTAAAGGACATCGCTCTCAAACGTATCCCCAACACTTCACACAGGAGCAACAGATCAATAGACACCCCACCCAGACCAGCGAGACACCCTCCCAGACCTGCAGGACCCCCCCCTGGACCTACACATAGAGGACCCACGCCAAGAGGAATTACATCCAGACCACCGCACACCCAGACACATCCACACCCCCACCCCAACCAATCAACACCCCCCCACGTCAACCATGCCCACACCCCATTTAGGCCCCCTCAGATCAGACCTATGCCACTCCTGCCCACCCCATGCACCCCACCCCCGCAAAGAGGGCCTCAACATGGAAGCCACACATACGCCCAGGTAGTGAGCGGGCAAACAGTTCCAACCCCCACTCTCACACTCGCCCAAGCCAATGGCATGTACCAGATGCTCAGTATGCTCTGCTCACACTTACTGGCCTGAGGCCAAACCACGACCAACAACATTGGACACTCTATGGAACAAAAAGCATTCACTATATCATCCTGGAATATCCAAGGCCTGAGGTCATCTGCCTTTGGCCTGAAGAGCAGAAACCCGGACTTCACCAAAGAAATCGGTAATACAGACATTGTCATCCTGCAAGAAGCCTGGTATAGAGGAGACAGACCCACTGGTTGCCCTCTAGGTTACAGAGAGCTGGTAGTCCCATCCACCAAACTACCAGGTGTGAAACAGGGAAGGGACTCAGGGGTATGCTAATTTGTTATAGAGCAGACCTAACTCACTCCATTAAATTAATCAAAACAGGAACATTCTACATTTGGCTAGAAATTCAAAAGGAAATTATCCTAACAGAGAAAAATGTCCTCCTGTGTGCTACCTATATCCCCCCACTAGAATCCCCATATTTTAATGAAGACAGCTTCTCCATCCTGGAGGGCGAAATCAATCATTTCCAGGCCCAGGGACATGTACTAGTCTGTGGCGAACTAAATGCCAGAACCGGACAAGAACCTGACACCCTCAGCACACAGGGGGACAAACATCTGCCTGGAGGTGACAGCATCCCCTCCCACATATGCCCCCCTAGGCACAACTATGACAACATAACCAACAAAAACGGGTCACAACTCCTGCAGCTCTGTCGCACGCTGGGTATGTACATAGTCAACCGTAGGCTTCGAGGGGACTCCTATGGTAGGTACACCTATAGCTCATCTCTTGGCAGTAATACTGTAGACTACTTTATCACTGACCTCAACCCAGAATCTCTCAGAGCGTTCACAGTCAGCCCACTGACACCCCTATCAGACCACAGCAAAATCACAGTCTACTTAAACAGAGCAATACTCAATCATAAGGCATCAAAGCCAAAGGAACTGAGTAACATTAAGAAATGCTATAGATGGAAGGAATGCAGTTTGGAAACCTACAAAAAACAATTAGGCAACAACAAATTCAATCCCTTTTAGACAATTTCCTGGGCAAAACGTTCCACTGTAATAGTGAAGGTGTAAACTTGGCAGTAGAAAATCTTAACAGTATATTTGACCTCTCAGCTTCCCTATCAAATCTAAAAACTTCAAATAGAAAACCGAAGAAAATTAACAATAATGACAAATGGTTTGATGAAGAATGCAAAAATCTCAGAAAGAAATTGAGAAACCTGTCCAACCAAAAACATAGAGACCCAGAAAACCTGAGTCTACGCCTTCACTATGGTGAATCACTAAAACAATACAGAAATACACTACGGAAAAAGAAGGAACAGCATGTCAGAAATCAGCTCAATGCAATTGAAGGATCCATAGACTCTAACCACTTCTGGGAAAATTGGAAAACACTAAACAAACAACAACACGAAGAATTATCTATCCAAAATGGAGATGTATGGGTAAACCACTTCTCCAATCTTTTTGGTTCTATAACAAAGAATAAAGAGCAAAAACATATACATGATCAAATACAGATCTTGATTCTCCAATTACATTGAATTACATTGAATTACATTGAGTTACAGGACAAAATAAAAACCCTCCAACCCAAAAAGGCCTGTGGTGTCGATGGTATCCTCAATGAAATGATCAAATAGACAGACAACAAATTCCAATTGGCTAAACTAAAACTCTTTAACATCATACTTAGCTCTGGCATCTTCCCCAATATTTGGAACCAAGGACTGATAACCCCAATCCACAAAAGTGGAGACAAATTTGACCCCAATAACTACCGTGGAATATGTGTCAACAGTAACCTTGGGAAAATCCTCTGCATTATTATTAACAGCAGACTCGTACATTTCCCCAATGAAAACAATGTACTGAGCAAATGTCAAATTGGCTTTTTACCAAATTACCGTACAACAGACCATGTATTCACCATGCACACCCTAATTGACAACCAAACAAACCAAAACAAAGGCAAAGTCTTCTCATGCTTTGTGGATTTCAAAAAAGCCTTCAACTCAATTTGTCATGAGGGTCTGCTATACAAATTGATGGAAAGTGGTGTTGGGGGTAAAACATACAACATTATAAAATCCATGTACACAAACAACAAGTGTGCGCTTAAATTGGCAAAAAACACACACATTTCTTCCCACAGGGCCGTGGGGTGAGACAGGGATGCAGTTTAAGCCCCACCCTCTTCAACGTATATATATCAACGCTGGCACTAGAAAAGTCTGCAGCACCCGGTCTCACCCTACTAGAATCTGAAGTCAAATGTCTAATGTTTGCTGATGATCTGGTGCTTCTGTCACCAACCAAGGAGGGCCTACAGCAGCACCTAGACATTCTGCACAGATTCTGCCAGACCTGGGCCCTGACAGTAAATCTCAGTAAGACCAAAACATACCAATTCGGATCTGGCTAAAAATACTTGAATCAGTCATAGAGCCCATTGTCCTTTATGGTTGTGAGGTCTGAGATCCGCTCACCAACCACGATTTAACAAAATGGGACAAACACCAAATTGAGACTATGCATGCAGAATTCTGCAAAAATATCCTCCCTGTACAACGTAGAACAACGTAGATCACCAAATAATGCATGCAGAGCAGAATTAGGCCGATTCCCTCTAATTATCAAAATCCAGAAATTCTACAACCACCTAAAAGGAAGCGATTCCCAAACCTTCCATAACAAAGCCATCACAGAGAGATGAACCTGGAGAAGAGTCCCCTAAGCAAGCTGGTCCTAGGGCTCTGTTCATAAATACAAACACACCCCACAGAGCCCCAGGACAGCAACACAATTAGACCCAAGCAAATCATGAGAAAATAAAAAGATAATTACTTGACACATTGGAAAGAATTAACAAAAAAACAGAGCAACCTAGAATGCTATTTGGCCCTAAACAGAGAGTAGTACACAGTGGCAGAATACCTGTCCACTGTGACTGACCCAAACTTAAGGAAAGCTTTGACTATGTACAGACTCAGTGAGCATAGCCTTGCTATTGAGAAAGGCCGCCGTAGGCAGCCATGGCTCTCAAGAGAAGACAGGCTATGTGCACACTGCCCACAAAATGAAGTGGAAAATTTACATTTAACATTTACATTTAAGTCATTTAGCAGACGCTCTTATCCAGAGCGAATTACAAATTGGTGCATTCATCTTATGACATCCAGTGGAACAGCCACTTTACAATAGTGCATCTAAATCTTTTAAGGGGGGTGAGAAGGATTACTTTATCCTATCCTAGGTATTCCTTAAAGAGGTGGGGTTTCAGGTGTCTCCGGAAGGTGGTGATTGACTCCGCTGTCCTGGCGTCGTGAGGGAGTTTGTTCCACCATTGGGGGCCAGAGCAGCGAACAGTTTTGACTGGGCTGAGCGGGAACTGTACTTCCTCAGTGGTAGGGAGGCGAGCAGGCCAGAGGTGGATGAACGCAGTGCCCTTGTTTGGGTGTAGGGCCTGATCAGAGCCTGGAGGTACTGAGGTGCCATTCCCCTCACAGCTCCGTAGGCAAGCACCATGGTCTTGTAGAGGATGCGAGCTTCAACTGGAAGCCAGTGGAGAGAGCGGAGGAGCGGGGTGACGTGAGAGAACTTGGGAAGGTTGAACACCAGACGGGCTGCGGCGTTCTGGATGAGTTGTAGGGTTTAATGGCACAGGCAGGGAGCCCAGCCAACAGCGAGTTGCAGTAATCCAGACGGGAGATGACAAGTGCCTGGATTAGGACCTGCGCCGCTTCCTGTGTGAGGCAGGGCCGTACTCTGCGGATGTTGTAGAGCATGAACCTACAGGAACGGGCCACCGCCTTGATGTTAGTTGAGAACGACAGGGTGTTGTCCAGGATCACGCCAAGGTTCTTAGCGCTCTGGGAGGAGGACACAATGGAGTTGTCAACCGTGATGGCGAGATCATGGAACGGGCAGTCCTTCCCCGGGAGGAAGAGCAGCTCCGTCTTGCCGAGGTTCAGCTTGAGGTGGTGAGCCGTCATCCACACTGATATGTCTGCCAGACATGCAGAGATGCGATTCGCCACCTGGTCATCAGAAGGGGGAAAGGAGAAGATTAATTGTGTGTCGTCTGCATAGCAATGATAGGAGAGACCTATCATTGCTCAGTGCCAAGAAGTCGAGGGACTGGAGGGAGGCATAGGCTGAGATGAACTCTGCCTTGTTGGCCGCAGATCAGCAGTTCCAGAGGCTGCCGATCTGATGAGCTGCACTTCCTATCCTCCTGCCCAATGTATGACGATATTAGAAACATACATTTACCTATGATTACACAGATCCACAAAGAATTCCAAAACAAACCCAATTTTGATAAACTCCCATATTATCTACTGGGTGAAATCCACGGTGTGCCATCACAGCAGCAATATTTGTGACCTGTTGCCACAAGAAAAGGGCAATCAATGAAGAACAAACACCATTGTAAATACAACCCTTATTTATGCTTATTTATTTTCCCTTGTGGTACTTTAACCATTTGCACATTGCTACAACACTGTATATATACATAATATGACATTTGTAATGTCTTTATTGTTTTGAAACTTCTGTATGTGTAATGTTTACTGTTAATTTGTATTGTTTATTTCACTTTTGTATATTATCTACCTCACTTGCTTTGGCAATGTTAACACATGTTTCCCATGCCAATAAAGCCCCTTGCATTTAATTGAATTGAGAGGGGGCTAGGGAAGGGATAGAGAGAAGAAGGGAGGGGGATCGGAGAGGGGGTGGAGAGAGGAGAAGAGGGGGCTAAGGGAGGTCATGAGCAGATATATTTAGAGACAGAATTACATGGAAGGCTTCCTACTGCCAATGATTATTATTCCCAAGCTATACAACAAATGCTCTGGCAAACAAACAGAAACCTGAAAACACCATCCAACCTGGAACTGAGTGAGTAATGTTTATTTTCAAAAGCAAAAAAATATTTTACTTTATAAGGACAGAATGAGAAGTTAATGCTACCAAGCTTGTTGGGACAAAGATCAATTAGCATTGATGTGTGAAGTGAGAGGTGTCAAAGCCCTTGAGCCCAACAATGGCAGGAGACTCGCATAGCCTACTCCAACCAAATGCAGAGGCTTTTGAAGCCCCCTCCCGCTGTTCAGAGGTAATTAAAATACAGTACACTCAATATGTAAGAAATTATAAGGCATGAAAAGAGTACAAAATTAAGCTCCTTATGGAAGACCAAGAAACACTTTTTGCTGACTGTTATAAAACTGGGTACATAAGCAACTTAATATTCCACGCAGACCATCCCCTGGCATGGCACAGTGCTAAATTAACACACTGCCCATCTGTAAAAAAAAAAGGGGGGGTGTTACCAATGGGTGGAAACTCAGAATACTAGACAACGAGGACTCTGGGTCAGCAAATGTGAATGTGTACAAATCTGGAACGGTAATGGTACAGGGAAACCCCAAACAGTTTCAGCTGGACTTTCACATTATCAAAGAGATAACTCAGCATGATAAGCTCTCTCTTTAGAGAGATACCCCCAACCCGAGCATGTCAGACCAGACCTCTTCATTCAACAACCCCACAGACGAGCAACCCCAAGTGGGAAAGTCAACATCCCAGCACAGAGTACTACTCCCTCTTTGAAATTAAGGATACATTCTCCCAACTGGAGGTAAGGCAGGTGGAGCTGCAAGCAGGAGGTAAACACACTCCAGTCAGCACAAAAAAATAGTCAGGAGAGAGGTGGCATTGACACTACAGCAGAACAGTGCACCACAGACCCTGACCATAATGTCGACATCACAGCAGGACAGACAAATGAAGAACCCCAAGCCCAGGGGATCACTCCCCTGTCAGCCACCCTGATAGCCCTCCTGACAACAACCACTGAGGATATACACAAGAGACAGTTGTACTCCTTATGGACTCAAAAGGGAAATATATACATGAAACTATACTTTTCCCAAACACAGAGTGTTTGAAAAATCTTCTTCTACTTTCCCCAAAGCACAAGTGGCTAACTTCTTCAGGATTGGTGGGTCCTCTGTGGGATGCTTGAGCTAACATAGACTAATGCAATTTGCATGAGGTTGTAAGTAACAAGAACATTTCCCAGGACATAGACATACTGTATCCGATATTGTCAGAAAGCTTAAAGGACATCGCCCTCAAACGCAGCCCCAACACTTCACACATGAACAACAGATCAATAGACATCCCCACCCAGACCAGCAAGACACTCTCCCAGACCTACACATAGAAGACCCATGCCGGGAGGACCTAGATCCAGACCACAGCACCACCAGCAACATCCACACCCCCACTTCAACAATCAGCACCAAATCAACCATTCCCACACCCCATTTAGACCCCCTCAGATCAGACCTATGCCCCTCCTGTTCACCCCATGCCCCCACTCCCGCAAAGAGGGCCTCAACATGGAAGTCACACATACGCCCAGGCCTTGAGCAGGAAAACAGGTCCAACCCCCACTCTTACACTATGCCAAGCCAATGGCATGCACCAGATGCTCAGCAGGCTCTGCTTACACTTACTGGCCTGAGGCCAAACCACAAGACCAACAACATTGGAAACTTTATGGAACACAAAGCCTTCAATATCCCATCCTAGCCTGGTTCCTCTCTAGGTTTCTTCCTAAGTTTTGGCCTTTCTAGGGAGTTTTTCCTAGCCACCGTGCTTCTACACCTGCATTGCTTGCTGTTTGGGGTTTTAGGCTGGGTTTCTGTACAGCACTTTGAGATATCAGCTGATCTATGAAGGGCTATATAAATACATTTGATTTGATTTGATTTGATCTGCCTTAGGCCTAAAGAGCAGGACCCTGGACGTCACCAAAAAAAACGTAAATACAGACATTGTCATCCTACAAGGGCCCAGGGCGTTAGACCTGGGCCCTGACAGTAAATCTCAGTAAGAAAAATAAAATAATGGTGTTCCAAAAAAAGTTTCAGTCGCCAGGACCATAAATACAAATTCCAATTAGACACCGTTGCCCTAAAGCACACAAAAAACGATTCATACCTCAACCTAAACATCAGCGCCACAGGTAAATTCCACAAAGCTGTGAACGAGCTGAGAGACAAGGCAAGAAGGGCCTTCTATGCCATTAAAAGGAAGATAAAATTCGACATACCAATTAGGATCTGGCAAAAAAATACTTGATTCAGTTATAGAACCCATTGCCTGTTATCATTGTGAGGTCTGAGGTCCGCTCACCAACCAATAATTCACAAAATGGGACAAACACCAAATTGAGACTATGCATGCAGAAGTCTGCGAAATGTCCTAAGTGTACAAGGTAAAACACCAAATAATACATGCAGAGCAGAATTAGGCCGATACCCACTAATGATCAAATCCAGAAAAGAGCCATTAAATTCGTCAATCTCCTAAAAGGAATCGATTCTCAAACCTTCCATAATAAAGCCATCGCTTGCAGAGAGATGAACCTGAGGACCCATGCCAAATCTGAGAATCTGATCTGAGGACCCATGCCAAATCTTTTCCGTCTCCTGAGGGGAAATAGGTATTGTCGTGTTCTCTTCACGACTGCCTTGGTGTGCTTGGACCTAGTTAGTTTGTTGGTGATGTGGACATCTCAACCTGCTCCACCGCAGCCCCGCCATTGAGAATGGGGGCGTTCTCGGTCCTCTTTTTCCTCTAGTCCACAATCCCCTCCTTTGTCTTGATCATGTTGAGGGAGAGGTTGTTGTCCTGGCACCACATGGCCAGGTCTCTGACATCCTCCCTATAGTCTGTCTTGTTGTTGTCGGTGATCAGGCCTACCACTGTTGTGTCATCGGAAAATTTAATGAAGGTGTTGGCCGTGCAGTCATGAGTGAACAGGGAGTACAGGAGGGGACTGAGCATGAGGGGCCCCTGTGTTGAGGATCAGCGTGGCGGATGTGTTGTTACCTCTTACCACCTGGGGGCGGCCCGTCAGGAAGTCCAGGATCCAGTTGCAGAGGGAGGTGTTTAGTCTCAGGGTCCTTAGCTTATTGATGATCTTTCAGGGCACTATGGTGTTGAACGCTGAGCTGTAGTCAATGAATAGCATTCTCACATAGGTGTTCCTTTTGTCCAGGTGGGAAAGGGCAGTGTGGAGTGCAATAGAGATTGCATCATCTTTGGATATGTTGGGGCGGTATGCAAATTGGAGTGGGTCTAGGGTTTCTGGGATGATGGTGTTGATGTAAGCCATGACCAGCCTTTCAAAGCACTTCATGGCTACAGACACAGCCATTTAGGCAGGTTACCTTAGTGTTCTTGGGCACAGGCACTATGGTGATCTGCTTAAAACATGTTGGTATTACAAACTCGGACATGGAGAGGTTGAAAATGTCAGTGAAGACACTTGCAAGTTGGTCAGCGCATGCTCGCAGTACACATCGAGGCAATCCGTCTGGCCCTGCTGCTTTGTAAATGTTGACCTGTTTTAAGGTCTTACTCACATCGGCTGCGGAGAGCGTGATCACACAGTCTTCCGGAACAGCTGGTGCTCTCATGCATGTTTCAGTGTTATTTGCCTCAAAGCGAGCATTGAAGTAGTTTAACTCATTTGGTAGGCTCGAGTCACTGGGCTGCTCTCAGCTGTGCTTCCCATTGTAGTCTGTAATGGTTTGCAAGCCCTGCCACATCCGACGAGCATTAGAGCCAGTGTAGTATGATTCGATTTTAGTCCTATATTGACACTTTGCCTGTTTGATGGTTCATCAGAGGGCATAGCGGGATTTCTCATAAGCTTCTGGGTTAGTGTCCCGCTCCTTGAAAGCGACAGCTCTAGCCTCTAGAGGCAGATGCTGCCTGTAATCCATGGCTTCTGGTTGGGGTATGTACGGTCACTGTGGGGATGACGTCATCGATGCACTTATTGATGAAGCCAATGACTGATGTGGTGTACTCCTCAACGCCATCGGAGGATGCCCGGAACAAATTCCAGTCTGTGCTAGCAAAACAGTCATGTAGCTTAGCATCTGCTTCATCTGACCACTTTTTTATTGATCTTGGTGCTTCCTTCTTTAATTTTAGCTTGTAAGCAGTAATCAGGAGGATATAATTATGGTCAGATTTGCCAAATGGAGGGCGAGGGTGAGCTTTGTTTGCGTCTCTGTGTGTGGAGTAAAGGTGGTCAAGAGGTATTTTTCCTCTGGTTGCACATTTAACATGCTGATAGAAATTTGGTAAAAATTATTTTAGTTTCCCTGCATTAAAGTCCCAGCTACTAGGTTCGCCGCCTCTGGGTGAGCGTTTTCTTGTTTGCTTATGGCGGAATACAGCTCATTCAATGCTGTCTTAGTGCCAGCCTCTGACTGTGGTGGTATGTAAACAGCTATGAAGGATACAGATGAAAACTCTCGGTAGGTAGATATCTACAGCTTATCATGAGATACTCTACCTCAGGCGAGCAATAGCTCAGGACTTCCTTAGATTGTGCACCAGCTGCTATTTTCAAAAATACATAGTTTGCCACCCCTTGTCTTACCAGACACCGCTGGTCTACCCTGCTGGCACATCGTATAACCAGCCAGCTGTATGTTGATATTGTTGTCGTTCCGCCACGACTTCGTGAAGCATAAGATGTTACAGTTTTGAAAGTCCCGTTGGTAGTTTAATCTTCTGCGTAACTTGTCAATTTTATTCTCCAAGAATTGCACGTTTGCTAGCAGAATGGAGGGAAGTGGGAGTTTATTCAATCTTTCTCCGCCTCCTCCTCATGCAGATCACAGGGATCGGGCCTGTTCCCAAAGAAGCAGTATATCCTTCACGTCGGGCTCGTCAGAGTTGTGAAAGGAAAGAAAGGGTTCTGCTAGTCCCTGGTGAGTAATCACAGTCCTGATGTCCAGAAGTTATTTTCGGTAGCGGCAACATTATGTACAAAATAAGTACAAAAATAAGTTACAAACAACGCAAATAAACAATAAAAAAAATCACAATTGGCTGGGGGCATGTAAAACGTCTGCCATGTAAAACACCTGCCATCTTAATAGCTACTGTAAATTGAACAGTGCAGTTAGATAAACAAGAATTTCAGCTTTCTGCCCACATCAGATATGTCTATGTCCTGGGAAATGTCATGTTACTTACAATCTCATGCTAATCACATTAGCCTACTTTAGCTTAATCATCCAGTGGGGGACACCGATCCTGTAGAGGTTAATTGATTTATCTGGTTAAATAAATGTCAAATAAAAAAATGAAAAGAACCTACAGTATGTTTATCTTCATGGACTGAAGCTTCAAGCCATACACCCATTTTCCCAACCTTCTAAGTCTTTATCCCATCGATTTTAACTTAAATGGTTGGCAATCAAATGTTCAGATATGCTTCATGCATTGCTTGATTGTAAATGATTCTGTATAGGGCTGAGGGGTTCTCAAATGGAATAACAAAATCCAGACAAAAAAAACAGACCAATTTTAAAGCTGACTTTCGTTCTTGTTTCTTTTCAAACAGTGTTCAGCTCATTCCTTATTTTTAGGTCACACATGGTGTTACAGACACCGTGACATTTGTGCAGGGCCAAACTTCTGAATAATTGACTGTGGTTTTGCATGCCTAAATGTCACAGCCATACATAAGGAGCCCTTTGGAGGTTGTGGAGAGAAAGAAAAGAACAAGGGAAGAAATAAGGAAAGAAAGAAAGAAAGAAAGAAAGAAAGAAAGGACGAAATAAAGAAAGAAAGGGGAGAGAGAGCGAGAGAATGCGTGAGAGAGAAAAAGAAAGAGAAAGTGAAAGCGAAAGCCATTGAAATCAATCTAATAAAGGCCACCATCACACAGAATGTCTGTCACTTTGCATCAATCATGATTCACCCCAGTGGTTACCCAAAACGCTCAGACTTTTCTGTTTCCATCTACGGGGGCTGGAACCTGTGTCTCACTGGGCCATGACTCCGGCAGACCTGCTTTGACTTGGAGCCAAGGCAAGGCCCTGGGTACTTTTCAGCTTGAATTGACAACCGTGAACTTTAACACCTTCTCACAAAGCAACAATCTTGAATGATGCAGAGGTTGTTGATTCTGCTCGCCACAAGTCTCTAGTGTCACACTCCTGATGCAAACACAACAACAGTAGAGCTGACATTAACATTAAACACAGGTGACACACTGGTTTTTGGGATAAGTCCAATGGAACAGCACCATCAGAGAAAACAGAACAGACACTCAGATGAAAATACTTACTCCTTATTAGAATAGACTACCTAGTGCATTGTGACTCATTTCTTCCTATTTGTCAACAAAGAGAGGCCAGACAGAGAAACCAGACCATTCCGTTTCCCCCCAAAGCCTGTTTTAATGTCATCTTCTGAATTGCAAGGTTGCTAGTTAGAACATCTATATGGAAGTAGAGAGAGAGACAGCGGACTGATAAAGAGTTTGTAGGCAGGGTTTATTCTGTCTCCTAGGCCCCCCAAGATCAGACCTATGCCACCACAGCCAGCCCAAGCCCCCCACCCCCGCAGGAAGTACCTATAGATGACAGCAGCACATACAGTGGCAAGAAAAAGTATGTGGACCCTTTAGAATTACCTGGATTTCTAAGTCAATTGGTTATAAAAATGTCATCTGATCGTCATCTAAGTCACAACAACAGACAAAGACAGTTTGCTTAAACTAATAACACACACAAAATTATAAGTTTTGATGTCTTTTTTAACACACCATGTACATATACACAGTGCAGGGTGGAAAAAGTATATGAACCCTTGGATTTAATAACTGGTTGACCCTCCTTTGGCAGCAATAACCTCAACCAAACGTTTTCTGTGGTTGCTGATCAGACCTGCACAACGGTCAGGAGGAATTTTGGACCCTTCCTCTAGGCCACTCCAGAAGGCTTATTTTATTCTGTTGAAACTATTCTGTTGTTGATTTACTTCTGTATTTTGGGTCATTGTGTTCTTGATGAGTGTTTTACGTATCGTAGACTTGCCAACAGAGATGTTAGCATATTCCAGGGATTTCTGTAAATCTTTAGTTGACACACTAGGATGCTTCTTAACCCCAGTGAGCATTCTGTGCTGTGCTCTTGCAGTCATCTTTGCAGGACAATCTACTCCAAGGGAGAATAGCAACAGTGCTGAACATTCTCCATCAATAGACAATTTGTCTTTCTGTGGACTGATGAATATCAAGGCTTTTAGAGATACTTTTGTAACCCTTTCCAGCTTTATGCAAGTAAACAATTCATAATCTTAGGTCTTCTCTTTTGTTCAAGGCATGGTTCACATCAGGCAATGCTTCTTGAGAATAGGAAACTCAAATTTTGTCTTGTTTTATAGGGCAAGATAGCTCTAACCAACTCCAATCTCGTCTCATTGATTGGACTCCAGGTTATCTGACTCCTAACTCCAATTAGCTTTTGGTCATTAGCCTAGGATTTCATTTGCTTTTTTGAACCTAGACTGTGAATGTTTACATTATGTAATCAATATAAACAAGAATAATACAATAACTTGTGTGTTATTAGTTTACGCACACTGTGTTTGTCTATTGTTATGACTTAGATGAATATCAGATTAAATTGTATGACTAATTTATGCAGAAATCCAGGTAATTCCAAAGGGTTCACATACTTTTTCTTGCCAATGTATGCACAGGCCTAACCCCCACTATAACAACCACGCAAGCCCCATCCTGAAAACTAAGAGGTATGTATCAGATGCTCAACATGCTCTGCTCACACCTAGTGTAATGGTCTGAGCCTAAACCACACAAAAACAACACTAGACACTATGGAACACAAAGCTTTTACTATCTCATCCTGGAAAACACAAGGTCTGAGGTCATTTGCCTTTGACATAAAGAACCCAGACTTCATCAAAGAAATTGGAAATACAGACTTGTCATCCTACTACAAACATGGCATAGAGAAATCAGAGCCACTTATTGCCCTCTAGGTTACAGAGAGCTGGTAGTCTCATCCACAAACTACCAGGTGTGAAACAGGGAAGAGCTGATTTCTTACAGAGCAGACACAACCCACTCTATTAAAACAGGAGCATTTTACATCTGGCTAGAAGTTAATAAGGAGAGAACAACAGAGAAATATGTCCTCATGTGTGCTACCTATATCCCCCCAATAGAATCCCTATACTTTAAGGATGACAGCTTCTCCGTCCTAGACGGGGAGATCAACCATTTTCAGGCTAAGGGACATTTACTATTCTGTGGCGACATAAATGACAGAACTGGACTAGAACCTGACACTCTCAGCACACAGGGGGACATACACCTACCTGGAGGTGTCAGTATTCCCTCCCAAATATGCTCCCCTAGACACTACAATGACAAAACAACCAACAAAAACGGGTCACAACTCCTGCAGCTCTGTCACACGCTGGGTCTGTACATAGTCAATGGTAGGCATACAGCTCATCCCTTGGCAGTAGTACTGTAGATTACTTTATTACTGACCTCAACCCAAAGTCATTCAGCCCACTGACACCACTAACAGATCACAGCAAAATCACAGTCCACTTTTTATTTTATTTAATCATTATTTAACTAGGCAAGTTAAGAACAAATTATTATTTACAATGACGGCCTACCAAAAGGCAAAAGGCTTCCTGCGGGGATGGGGGCTGGGATTAAAAATAAAATAAAAATATATAAATATAGGACAAAACACGAGAGAGATAACACAACACGACATAAAGAGAGACCTTAGACAACAACATAGCAAGGCAGCAACGCATGACAACACAGCATGGTAACAACACAACATGATAGCAGCACAAAACATGGTACAAACTTTTTTGGGCACAGACAACAGCACAAAGGGCAAGAAGGAAGAGACAACAATAAATCACGCAAAGCAGACACAATAGTCAGTATGAGAGTCCATGATTGAGACTTTGATTGAAGAGATGGAGATAAAACTGTCCAGTTTGAGTATTTGTTGCAGTCGCTAGCTGCAGCAAACTGAAAAGACGAGTGACCCAGGGATGTGTGTGCTTTGGGGACCTTTGGTGACCTAACAGAATGTGACTGGCAGAATGGGTGTTGTATGTGGAGGATGAGGGCTGCAGTGGATATCTCAGATAGGGGGGAGTGAGACCTAAGAGGCTTTTATGAATAACCATCAACCAGTGGGTCTTGCGACGGGTATATAGTGATGACCAGTTTACAGAGAAGTATAGAGTGCAGTGATGTGGCAAATCTGACTGCCGAATGGTAAAGAACATCTAGCCGCTCGAGAGCACCCATACCTGTCTCCGTAATCTAGCATGGGTAGGATGGTCATCTGAATCAGGGTTAGTTTGGCAGCTGGGGTGAAAGAGGAGCGATTACGATAGAGGAAACCAAGTCTAGATTTAACTTGAGCCTGCGGGTTTGATACTGTATGTTCTGAGAGAAGGACAGTGTACCGTCTTGCCATACTCCCAAGTACTTGTATGAGGGGACTACCTCAAGCTCTAAATCCTCAGAGGTAGTAATCACACATGTGGGGAGAGGGGCATTCTTCTTACCAAACCACATGAACTTTGTTTTGGAGATGTTCAGAACAAAATTAAAGGTAGAGAAAGCTTGTTGGACTCAAAGAAAGCTTTGTTGTAGAGCATTTAACACACAATCCGGGGAAGGGCCAGCTGAGTATAAGACTGTATAGTCTGCATATAAATGGATGAGAGAGCTTCCTACAGCCTGAGCTATGTTGTTGATGTAAATTGAGAAGAGCGTGGGGCCTAGGATAGAGCCTTGGGGTACTCCCTGGGTGACAGGCAGTGGCTGACTTTATACACTGCGCTCTTTGAGAGAGGTATCTATCAAACCAGGCCAAAGACCCCTCAGAGACACCAATACTCCTTAGCCAGCCCACAAGAATGGAATGGTATACCACATCAAAATCTTTGGCCAAGTCAATAAAAATAGCAGCACAAAATTGCTTTGAATCAAGGGTGATGGTGACAACATTGAGGACCTTTAAGGTTGCAGTGACACATCCATAACCTGAGCGGAAACCAGGTTGCATACCTGAGAGAATAATATAGACATCAAGAAAGCCAGTAAGTTGATTATTGACAAGATTTTCCAACACTTTTGATAAACAGGGTAAAATAGAAATAGGCCTATAACAGTTCGGATCAGCTTGATCTCCCCTTTAAATAAAGGAAGAGCTCAGCCATGTGCTTCTTCTCAGGAACAACCACATCATCAACTTTAAGGGATATGGGCAGCTGTGAGGAGGAGGGTATATTCTCCAGGTGTTTAACTGTTTTCTAGAACTTATTGGGGTTAGACCCACAGAGAGAGAACTGCTCCTTAAAGTAACCAACTTCTGCCTCCCGATAGCCTGAGTGCACTTATTTCTCTTTTGCCTGAATGAGAGCCAGTCAGCCTGAATATGTGGGTGCCGAACATTTTCTGCAAATGCAATTCTTGAGGTGGAGTAACTCTGCAAGATCACGATCGACCCAGGGGCTGAACCTGTTTTTATGTGTTATGTTTGTTAACAATACCACTGAAAATATCAAAAAAAGAAGGTCCAAGGGTCTTTGACAGAGGGGATCAAGCTGATTTTATACCATTTTACAGAGGCCAGTTCATGAAGGAAGGCTTGCTCATTAAAGTTTTTTAGCAAGCATCTATGACAATTCAGGACAGGTCATTTCACTGAGCATCCATTACTAACACAGGCTGTAAAACAATGATCGCTAAGGTCATTACAGAAAACTCCAGACTGAAACCTATCAGGATTATTTGTGAGGATAACATCAAGAAGAGTAGCCTTTTCTGGGTTTTTGGGGTCATACCTTGTTGGATTGGCAATAATCTGAGAAAGATTTAGGAGGTCCCATTGCTTTAGGACTTGGTTAGGTGGTTTAAGCATGTCCCAGTTTAGGTTACCTCGCAGGACAAAGTCAGACTTAGTATAAGGGGCCAGGAGAGTGCTTAGGGCAGGTAGGGTACAGGTCGGTGCTGATGCAGGACGATAGCACCCAGCAACAGTCAACAAAGAGCTATTTGAAAGTTTAATACTTAAAACCAGCACATCAAATTGTTTGGGAATAGACTTGGTGGAGAACACCGAGCACTGAAGGTGATCCTTGGTAAAGATTTCCACTCTCCCACCTTTGGAAGATCTGTCTTGCCAAAAAAGGTTATAAACAGAAAGGTTAACATCAGTATTCAAAACACTACGTCTCAGTAATGACCAACATATCTGGATCGGAGCTGTTAACCCACACTTTCAATTGATCCATTTTAGGTAATAAGCTTCAAATGTTAATGTGCAGAAAACCCAGGCTTTTACGAGAGCAGAAATCAGTGAAGCAGATATCAGAGCTCAAGTCAGAATTGGGGCAAGCAACAGTAGATGGGCCAAGGTGTACATGCACATTTCCAGATATCACCAACAGTAATACAATCAAGCCATATCATAGGACAAGGAGAGCTCTGCAGTGCTGATTTTATACATCTGAATGTGCATCAGATGGCAACAAGATCATGTTGTACAGCAATTTCATCAGGTAACATGAATACAAAGCCGGTGAGAGGTGGTTAGACTGGGATGGGAGGCCAAAAGTCAGTGTAAAAGATGGGAGGCTAATAGTCAGAGTTCCGAGTGTGGGAACAAACATAGCCTGTCCCATGATTGGGTGAAGAAAGTTCATAGTCATGACGCAAATATCAAAATAGCAAAATGCACAAGATTTCTAAAAAATGTATTAAGACTTGGGGCAGCCATTGTAAGTTCAGAGTCACTCGCCCCAACAGTGCACGTGGGGGGGAGACAACCAGGTGGGGGTACCTGTACCAGACAGGGGGAGACAACCAGGGCAGACTGTGAACAGATCGCCAGGTGGAAACCAAGCAGCATTACAGCAGGCAACAGGAGTAGGTCTCACCCACTTGGGAGAAGCTTTTATTTCTGGAGGCAGATTTCTTGCAGAAAATACCAGTCTCTGAACATCAGGAGGGGGCTTCAAGGCCTCTGGATTTGGGTGGGGTTGCCTGCCATTCGTTGGGCACAAAGGCTTCGACTCCTCTCGCTTCACACGTCAGTGCTGATTGAAGTTGTATCTCTTTGTCCTAGCAAGCTTGGTAGTCTTAGCATTCAGTCCTTATAAAGTAGAATATATCATTGCAATGTTTTTTTTCTTATTGGCTTTTGAAAGTAAAAAATAACTTCAGACTAAGCATCACTCATTCAGGTCCAGGTTGGATGGTTTGAGAATAATAATCCTTGTATGTAGGAAGCATTCCAGGTAATTCCAGGTAATTCCATCCAAAAACAGTTTGTAAGTTTGGAGTTTTGATTTGGAGTGAAGGTTATGTTGTTTAGGGTAGCATCCTGTATATGTCCCTGACAAAAGAAATCTAAGTTTGTCTAACTCTAAATATATATATATATTTTGTAAAACATGCTGAAAAATGTGGGAGCTCATCTGCTCGTGACCTCTCTCTCTCCTTCAGAAGGTCTCTTGAACAGAGCAATACTCAATCATGAGGCATCAAAGCCAAAGGAACTACACAATATTAATGCAACCGTTGTGTCAGATTTCAAAAAAACTTTACGGATAAAGCAAACCATGCAATAATCTGAGACGGCGCTCAGAAAATAAATGAAATTATCCGCGATGTTGGAGTCAACAGAAACCAGAAATCACATTTTAAATATTCCCTTACATTTGATGATCTTCATCAGAATGCACTCCCAGGAATCCTAGTTCCACAATAAATGCTTGATTTGTTCGATAATGTCCATTATTTATTTCCAAGTAGGTACTTTTGTTAGGGCGTTAGGTACACATATCCAAACGATCGTGCAGGTCCAGCATAGCTTCGGACAAAAACTTCAAAAAGTTATATTACAGGTCAAAAAAACTTTTAAAACTAAGTATAGAATCAATCTTTAGGGTGTTGTTATCATAAATCTTCCATAACGTTCCAACTGGAGAATTCCTTTGTGTCTGGAGAAGCCATGGAATGCAGGTCAATATCATGTGAAATGCGCATGACCAGGAAATGGCTCTCTGCCAGTAACCTGACTCATTCAGCTCTTATTCAGCCCCACAACACAGTAGAAGCCTCATTCAAGTTTCTAAAGACGGTTGACATCTAGTGGAAGCCCAAGGAAGTGCATCTTCATCCATATCCCACTGAGAATTCAATAGGGCCTGAGTTGAAAATCGACCAACCTCAGATTTCTCACTTCTTGTTTTGATTTCTTCTCAGGTTTTTGCCTGCCATATGAGTTCTGTTATACTCACAGACATCATTCAAACAGTTTTAGAAACTTCAGAGTGTTTTCTATCCAATACTAATATTAATATGCATATATTAGCAACTGTGATTGAGGAGCAAGCCATTTACTCTGGGCACCTTTCATCTAAGCTACTCAATACTGCCATTGCGCCTTAAGAAGTTAAATATGTTTATGTATGAAATCCATCATTCAGTACCACAATTGTGTCCTTCAGCACAACAAAAGTTTCATGTTATACCACAATGTCACCTGTTATGCTGAATGACAGTAGCTTTGTTGTCCCATGTTTTCACTAGTTTACAACATGCAATCATGCAATTCATATTTGCTTGTTGTATGAATACTGAATATTATAATTTTAAACTATTTTATGGCATGTTAAGGTATTTCAAGGCACATTATCTTTATACTATAGATGCTGTTGTTTAATAAGGAGAGGGCTGCACGGCACAGACAAAAGATTAACGCAGATCCAGTTGCTAGGGAGGAAAGACTAGCCAGAAGAAAAGCAAGGTATTGTTTTCATGGTTTCATGCTACTGTCAGCAACAGAATAGGATATAATAGCATATAAAGCTGGGTGGATAACACTTAACATTAAGTTGCACTATTTCACTGTAGTTAATGTTTTATTGCACTGCAGTTAAGGTATAACTGCTGGATTATATTAGTTAATATAATATTACACACACACACACACTTATGGATTAATTGGATTATGAATTATATTAGTTAATAGTTGCTTCAGATATGGGGCAATTTATGAAAAATCGAGACTGTACAAGTTTGAATTGAAGTCGTAAGATGGGAATTTTATGTAGCTATTTTGTGTAGATATCTTGAAATGGCATTTGTGTACCTGCATTGAATAGAAATGTACCAGTAACAGTGTAACAATGCATAATTACAACATTAACTATCATGCAATAATTGTGTAATAATGCAACTTAATGCAACGTAAAGTGTTGCCGCAGTCTCAAATTATAGAAAAGTGATTATTATTAACATTAGCAATGAAATAGTAACAAAACATGTTTGAGAGAGAAAGGGAGAACTATTTTTCATTGTAAAACCCATGTTCTTTATGTGTGTGGCGTATGGGTCATTTCTCTCTCTCTAGTATGGAAGCAATCTAAGTTCAGCTAGCCTATACATTTAAAACATGTTTTCCTGATTTTTACACAGTTTTATAACTTTCAAAAATTGCTAAAAGAAAAATACTATTGCTGCTACTAATAATAGTTCATTGGATCATTATTGTTATTGCTGAAAGAATCACATTTAATCAATATTTGTGGGCCATGGTGATCTGTGTCATTCAGGGTAACAAAATATTGTCCTACAGTTTAACACCAGTATTTTATAATAAAATACAATAACTTTGTTTGGTTGACTCAGAGAGACAAAAGAAAATTGAAAGATATTTGCATTGATTTTTACATTTATTTCAGTGTAAGGCAGGAAGTTTTTGGAAAAAACCTTCAACAAATTTTGAATTGTACCCGTGACACTTCAAATATGTGGAATTCAAAATAAAATAATGTCATTTTTTTCTGGGTTATTCTTGAATATAACTAATATAAGGGCATAGGTGACGCTACAATGAACATTAAAAAAAGCATTTTAGAGAATTGTAATTGCTACTTTATTTATTTGCTACTTTGAAAACCTTATATGTCTTTGACCCATATATCAATGAATTGGCGAGGGCACTCAAACAGTCTGCAGGACTGGACTGCGTGTTTGCTGATGATCTGGTGCTTCTGTCCCCAACCAAGGAGGGCCTACAGCAGCACCTATATCTTCTGCACAGATTCTGTCAGACCTGGGCACTGACAGTGAATCTCAGTAAGACAAAAATAATGGTGTTCCAAAAAAGGTCCAGTTGCCAGGAACACAAATACAAATTCCATCTAGACACTGTTGCCTTAGAGCAGTGGTTCCCAAATTTGTATAGTCCCTTACACCTTCAAACATTCAATCTCCAGCTGTGTACCCTCTCTAGCACCAGGATTAGCTCAATCTCAAATGTATTGTTTTTCCATCATTGTAAGCTATACGATACATTTATTAAAAATAAGAATTTGTGAGTTTTTTGTCACAACCCAGCTCGTGGGAAGTGACAAAGAGCTCTTATAGGACCAGGGCACAAATAACAATGTAATAATAATAAATAATGTTGCTGTTTATTTAACCATCTTACATTTAAAACCTTATTTGCTCATTGAAAATTATGAATAACTTACCACAGGTTAATGAGAAGGGTGTGCTTGAAAGGATGCACATAACTCTGCAACGTTGGGTTGTATGGGAGAGAATCTCAGTCTTAAATTATTTTCCACACATATTCCACACACATATGTATTTAGTTTTCATGCTGGCGAGGGCCAAGAATCCACTCTCACATAGGTACGCGGTTGCAAAGAGCATCAGTCTTAACAGCGTGATTCACCAAGGCAGGATACTCTGAGCGCAGCCCAATACAGAAATCTGGCAGTGACTTCTGATTGAATTCAATTATCACATAAGTGCTTGTTGCAATTTCGATGAGGCTCTCTTGTTCAGATATTCATAAGTGGACTGGGGGCAGGGCATGAAAGGGATAACGAATCCAGTTGTTTGTGTCATCCGTTTCAGGAAAATACCTGCGCAATTGCAGACCTAATTCAATCAGGTGCTTCACTATATCACATTTGACATTGTCCGTAAGCTTGAGTTCATTGTACACAAAAAAAATCATACAATTATGGAAAGACGTGTATGTTGTCCTTGTTAATGCAGACAGAGAAGAGCTCCAACTTCTTAATCATAGCCTCAATTTTGTCTAGGATATTGAATATAGAGTCCCTTGTAATCCTAGATTCAGATCATTCAAGGGAGGAAAAACATCACCAATATTTTGCGCCATCAGTACAGATACCAACACATCTTCACCACCAAAGTCCATTTGATGTCACAAAGCTGTCCTGTTCTTTAAAAATCTCCTGTTGTCCTGGTTTCCAGAAGAGGATGTCTTCCTTAATTGACCCCCCCATAAACGTAACAGACATATACCAGGAGCTGTGCCAGGCCCGCCAAGTCTGTAATTGGCTAGCTTTTATGCGAAGCAGTAATTGTTTCAAAACATCTCCTGCCATGTCACTGATGCGTCATGAAACAGTGTTATTTGATGAAGGCATTGTCTGTATAGTTTTTTTTGGCCTTTCCCCCCAGCATTGTCCCGGCATTGTCCCAGCAGCAGGAAGAATGAAATCCTCCATAATAGCTTGGGTCTTGCCTGTCCTCGCCACTCGGTAGCTCACCATATAAGACGCTTCTAGCCCCTTCTTATGAATGGTATCTGTTGCTTTTATACATGTCTTACTACTCAAAAGTCGTTTTAATTCTTGTTCAAAAAACTCCTGTGGCTTATTTTTCAAATTGGCATGTTTTGTTTCTAAATGTCTGCACAAGAGTGAAGGTTTCATCGAGTTGTGAAATAGTACTTTTGCACAATGTGGCTGAGGAAAGGCACTAATCCCAATATAAGTGAACCCCAAATCAATGTCGTTCTCATCATATTTGTGCCTCTTCGATGGTCGATGGTCCAACGTCCCTGTCTGTTGTTCGATACTTTCCCAGGTAAGGGGGCAGTAGCTCTTTGGCTGTATCAGATTCACAACTGTCTGTGTCCATGCTAGCTGGGCTAACAACAAATGTAGAATTACTGATGCTAGCATTGGATGTGCTTGTGTTGTCTTGTGATGTCTACAGGTGCAGGTGTAGTACTGCTGGTAGAAGCAGTACTACCAGTAGAGCTGGTATGTGTCTCCATGGACGCGGGCCTTACTTTTTTTTTAACCATTTAAACATTTTCGAGCAAACGGAATGAGCAGCAGCTACGTTTGGCTACCTATGGACCGTTAGTGGAATTCCCACGAGAGAGTAACGGTTAATGTGATTGGATGTTAAATATTTGACTAGAGTACCTGTATTTGACACTAGATGGTTTAATAACATTTTTGGCAGTGAAACGAGGCTACTCAGGCACAACAAAACTCACAAAAATGTATAGCCCTGTTGGAAAATATAACTGGACTGTTTGAAAATGTGGGGGAAAAAAAGTTTTATTTGATTTTTTTAATGTGAATCACATTTTTATTTGGCGTACCCCCGACGGCATTGCGCATACCCCAGTTTTGGAATACCTGCCCTAGATCACACAAAAATCTATACATACAGTACCTCGGCCCAAACATCAGCGCTGCAGGTAATTTCCACAAAGCTATGAATGATCTGAGAGACAAGGCAAGAAGGGCCTTCTATGCCATCAAAAGGAACATAAAATCCAACATCCCAATCAGGATCTGGAAAAAAATACTTGAATTAGTTATAGAACCCATTGCCCTTTATGGTAGTGAGGTTTGTGGTCTGCTCATGAACCCAAAAAAATCACAAAATGGGACAAACACCAAATTGAGACCAGAAAATATCCAGAAAATACCAATTAAATTCTACAATCACCTAAAATTTAGGCAATTCCCAAACCTTCCATAATAAAGCCATCACCTACAGAGAGATGAACCTGGAGAAGAGTACCCTAAGCAAGCTGGTCCTGGGGCTCTGTTTACTAACACAAACACACCCCACAGAGCTCCAGGACAGCAACACAATTAGACCCAACAAATCATGAGAAAACAAATGATAATTACTTGACACGTTCAGAAACGTGGCAGAATACCTAACCACTGTGACAGACCCAAAATGAAGACTCAGTGTACAGACTCTGTAAGCATAGCCTTGTTATTGAGAAAGGCCGCTGTAGGCAGACCTGGCTGTCAAGAGAAGACAGGCGACTTGCACAGTGCCCACAAAATGAGTTGGAAACTGAGCTGCACTTCCTAACCTAAAGCCAAATGTATGACCATATTAGAGACACATCTTTCCCTCAGATTATACCTGCAAAGAATTTTAAAATAAATCAAATTTTGATAAACTCCCATATCTATTGGGTGAAATACCACAGTGTGCCACCACAGCAGCAAGATGTGTGACCTGTTGCCACAAGAAAAAGGCGACCAGTGAAGAACAAACACCGTTGTAAATACAACCCATATTTATGTTTATTTATTTTTCATTTTGTACTTTAACTATTCGCACATTGTTGCAACACTGCAGATAAACATATGTCATTTGAAAGGTCTTTATTATTTTGGAACTTTTATTAGTCTAATGTTAACTGTTAATTTTGTATTGTTTATTTCACTTTTGTTTATTATGTATTTGATTTGCTTTAGCAATGTAAACATATGAGAGAGAGATGTGTGAGGAAGAGAGAGACAGAGAGCGAGAGAGAGGTTAAAAAAGTTCCAGTCAGTTATCGAACCAATTGCTCTACAGTGGCAAGAAAAAGTATGTGAACCCTTTGGAATTAACTGGACTTCTAAGTAAATTGGTCTTAAAATGTTACCTGATCTTCATCTAAGTCACAACAATAGACAAACACAGTCTGCTTAAACTAATAACACACAAACTATTTTCATTTTCATGTCTTTATTGAACACACCATGTAAACATTCACAGTGCAGTGTGGGAAAAGTATGTAAACCCTTGGTTTTAATAAGTGGTTGATCCTACTTTGGCAGCAATAACCTCAATCAAAGTTTTATGTAGTTGCGGATCAGACCTAAACAACAGTCAGAAGGAATTTTGGAACATTCCTCTTTACAAAACTGTTTCAGTTCAGCAATATTCTTAGGATGTCTGGTGTAAACCGCTCTCTTGAGGTCATGCCACAGCATCTCATCAGGTTGAGGTCAGAACTCTGACTGGGCCACTCCAGAAGGCGTATTTTTCTTCTGTTGAAGCCATTCTGTTGTTGATTTACTTCTGTGTTTTGGGTCGTTGTCCTGTTGCATCACTCAACTATCTGTTGAACTTCAATTGGCAGATAGATAGCCTAACATTCTCCTGCGAAATGTATTGATAAACTTGATAATACATTTTTCTGTTGATGATGGCTAGCTGTCCAGACTCTGAGGCAGCAAAGCAGCTCCAAACCATGATGTTCCCTTCACCATACTTTACAGTTGGGTTTAGGTTTTGATGTTGGTGTGCTGTGCCTTTTTTCTCCACACATAGTGTGTTCCTTCCATACAACTCAACTTTAGTTTCACCTGTCCACAGAATATTTTGCCA
Organism: Oncorhynchus keta; assembly: GCF_023373465.1. Lineage (NCBI taxonomy): Eukaryota > Metazoa > Chordata > Actinopteri > Salmoniformes > Salmonidae > Oncorhynchus > Oncorhynchus keta. The sequence continues at coordinate 21,910,887 of NC_068429.1, forward strand.
GTGGCACTGTGGAACATCCAGATGCTCTTTTGCGAACTTCAGATGTGCAGCAGTGTTTTTTTTTGGACAGCAGTGGCATCTTCCGTGGTGTCCTCCCATGAACAACATTCTTGTTTAGTGTTTTACTTAGTGTAGACTCGTAAACAGAGATGTTAGCATGTTCCAGAGATTTCTGTAAGTCTTTAGCTGACACTCTAAGATTCTTCTTAAACTCATTGAGCATTCTGCACTGTGCTCTTGCAGGCATCTTTGCAGGATAGCTACTCCGATGGAGAGTAGCAAACAGTGCTTTACTTTCTCCATCTATAGACAATTTGTCTTCCCATGGACTGACGAACATCAAGGCTTTTAGAGATACTTTTGTAACCCTTTCCAGCTTAATGCATTAATGCAAACTCACATTTTTTGAGTGTTTTTTTATATGGCAGGGAAGATCTAACCAACATCTCCAATCTCATCTCAGTGATTGTACTCCAGGTTAGCTGACTCCTGACTCCAATGAGCTTTTGGAGAAATCATTAGCCTAGGGGTTCACATACTTTTTCTAACCCGCACTGTGAATGTTTAAATTATGTATTCAATATAGACAAGAATTGATTTAGATGATTTAGATGAAGATTAGATCTAGTTTTATGAACAATTTATGCATAAATTGAGATAAATCCAAAGGGTTCATATACTTTTTCTTGCCACTGTATGTGGCAACGATGTATGGGGTCCACTTTCTAATAATGAATTTACCAAATTGGACAAACATCCAATCGAAATACTGCATGCAGAGTTTTGCAAGACTCTATTGCAAGTGCAAAACAAAACCGCAAAATAAAGCATGTAGAGCAGAAATGGGCCAATACCCTTTCCTTATTCAAATAGAAAAAAGAGCCATCAAATTTTTACAACCATCTAAAAACATGTGACCACAAAACATTTCATTACACATCCCTACAATGTCAAGATGAAACAAGAGAAGAGTCCCATCAGTCAGCTGGTTCCAAAGCTCAGTTCAATAACCCAAACCAACCCCATAGAGCCTCAGGACAGCACTCAGAAAATCTGGTCCAACCAACTCCTCACACATAAAAAATAAAAAGATATCACCTATTGGAAAGACATCACACAAAATCTAAGTAAACTTCACTGCTATTTGACTCTAACCAGACAGTACATGGTGGCAGACTGACCACTTTGACTGATAGAAAATTGAGGAATACACTGATTAGGTACAGACTCAGTGAGCGCAATCTGGCTATAGAGACCGGTCATCAGAGCTGCATTTCCTATTACACTGTGACAAATACTCAGACCTAACAGTCTTTCTTTCCAAAAATGATCACTCAGTACAAAGAAGTTGAAACTATAAATATGAAAAAAAAAAGAGACAGAGAGAAGGGTAGAGAGAGAGTGAGAGAGAGAGAGAGAGAGAGAGAGAGAGAGAAGGGTAAAGAGAGAGAGAGAACAAGTAGCTGGAGAAAAGTTGAAGTGTCTTCATAAACTGTCAATGCATTCCAATAGTAGATATCTCAAATAAAGAGTTCTCCCACTGGGCACACATTGGTTGAATCAACGTTGTTTCCAAGTAATTTCAATGAAATTATATTTAACCAATGTGGAAAGACGTTGAATTGACATCTATGCCCAATGAGCTTTCTTTCTTTCTCTCTTTCTCAAATGTAAAGCTATCTTTCTATCCTTCACTCCCCTGGGCGGTTTCTCAGCTATGTGTATGTTGACTGTCATCACCTTGTTCTAACTCACTAACGGTCTCTATCTCCTTAATTCTCTTTCTCTTTTCTTCTTTTTTCACTTTATATTTTTTTGTCTCTCACATTCCTCCCTCCCTCCCCTCTTGATATGGATGCTGAGAGTTGTAATATATACAGTTTAGTTTTTACTGTTTAGGTTTCTGTCCAGAAATTTGTCTAAAAGGAATTAACCTCACTAGGGGACGCTAGCGTCCCACCTGGCCAACGATCCAGTGAAATTGCAGAGCGCCAAATTCAAAAACAGAAATACTCACTATAACAATTCATAAAACATACAAGTGTTATACATCGGTTTAAAGATTAACTCCTTGTTAACCAGTTGAAGCTAGGGGGGCGCTATTTCATTATTGGATAAAAAACGTGCCCGTTTTAAGCGCAATATTTTGTCACAAAAAGATGCTCGACTATGCATATAATTGCCAGCTTTGGAAAGAAAACACTCTGATGTTTTCAAAACTGCAAAGATATTATCTGTGGGTGCCCCAGAACTGATCTTACAGGCGAAACCAAGATGCAACCTCAAACAGGAAATGAGCAGGATTTTTGAGGCTCTGTTTTCCATTGTCTCCTTATATGGCTGTGAAAGCGCCACGAATTAGCCTGCCCTTTCTATCGTTTCTCCAAGTTATCTGCAGCATTATGACGTATTTGTAGGCATATCATTGGAATATTGGCCATAAGAGACTACATTTACCAGGGGTCCGCCCAGTGTCCTTTGTTGAAATTGTTGCGTAATATCCAAGCTGCTCGCATTCATCCATGTGATTGAGACAGAGAGGAGACTTCCAGGAATGATATATCATGAAGAGATATGTGAAAAACACCTTGAGGATTGATTCTAAACAACAGTCGATATTATGGCGTTTGGATGAATGAATTTTCGTTTTTTTTTGGTAGCCAAACATGACGCAGAAAATGGACCGATTTCTCCTGCACAACTAATATTTCAGGAAAACTGAACATTTGCTATCTAACTGAGAGTCTCCTCATTGAAAACATCCGAAATTCTTCAAAGGTAAATTATTTATTGAATGTTTTTGCTGGTTTTTGTGAAAATGTTGCCTGCTAATGCCAACACTAAATGCTAATGCTAAATGCTAACGCTAAATGCTAATGCTAAATGCTAGTTTGCTATGGTTGAGAAGAATATTTTGAAAATCTGAGATGACAGTGTTGTTAACAAAAGGCTAAGCTTGAGAGCAAATAGATTAATTTGATTTCATTTGCGATTTTCATGAATAGTTAACGTTGCGTTATGGTAATGAGCTTGAGGCTGTATTCACGATCCCGGATCCGGGATGGCTCGACGCAAGAAGTTAATCCAACCACGGTGTCAGATTTAAAAAAGGCTACTACTTTACTCAATAAATGTTTGTTTTGTTCGATAAAGTCCCTCTTTATATCCAAAAACCTCTTTTTCTTCACGTGTTTTGTTCAGTAATCCACCGGCTCAAACGCAGTCACAACAGGCAGAAGAAAAATCCAAATGGAATCCTTAAAGTTCGTAGAAACATGTCAAATGGTGTTTATAATCAATCCTCAGGTTATTTTTAGCCTAAATAATCGATAATGTTTCAACCGGACAATAACGTTGGCAATATCGAAGGTAAACTAGAAAGGCGCGCTCTCGGTCGTGCGCATGAAAAACCTCTGAGACACTGTAGGGGGTCCACTCATTCGGAGTGGTCTTATGCTCTCATTTTAGAGAATACAAGCCTGAAACAATTTCTAAAGACTGTTGACATCTAGTGGCAGCCATAGAAAGTGCAATTTGAGTCCTAAGTCAATGGATACTGTAATGGCATTCAATAGGATACTACAAACATTTTAAAAAATCCCACTTCCTGCATGCAGTAATCTGAGACGGCGCTCAAGTTAAAAACACCACAGCTGCAAAGATGGCGTCAACATAAACAATAACTTACATGGTAAATATTCCCTTACCTATGATGATCTACATCAGAAATCACTCCAGGAATCCCAGATCCACAATAAATGTTTGTTTTGTTCGAAAATGTCCGTTATTTATGTCCAAATACCTTATTTTGTTAGAGAGTTTGGTATACATATCCAAACGCTAATTCTGGTCAGCGTTATATCGAACAAAAAATTCAAAAAGTGATATTACCGGTCGAAGAAACATTTCAAACTAAGTACAGAATCAATCATTAGGATGTTTTTAACACAGTGTCCAAAGAAGGGCCAGAAGTATACAGAATGGTGTCGTCTGCGTAGAGGTGGATCAGAGACTCACCAGCAGCAAGAGCGACCTCATTGATGTATACAGAGAAGAGAGTCGGTCCAAGAATTGAACCCTGTGGCACCCCCATAGAGACTGCCAGAGGTCCGGACAGCAGACCCTCCGATTTGACACACTGAACTCTATCAGAGAAGTAGTTGGTGAACCAGGCGAGGCAATCATTTGAGAAACCAAGTCTGCCGATGAGGATGTGGTGATTGACAGAGTCGAAAGCCTTGGCCAGATCAATGAAAACGGCTGCACAGTAATGTTTCTTATCGATGGCGGTTAAGATATTGTTTAGGACCTTGAGCGGCTGAGGTGCACCCATGACCAGCTCTGAAACCAGATTGCATAGCAGAGAAGGTATGGTGAGATTCGAAATGGTCGGTAATCTGTTTGTTGACTTGGCTTTCGAATACAATAATACAAGTTATACACATGGAATTATAGATATACCTATCCTTAAGAAATGCTATACATGGAAGGAAATTATTGTAGAAACCTACCAAAAATTAGGCAACGACAAATTCAACCATTTTAGACAACTTCCTGGACAAAACATTTCACTGTAATAGTGAAGGTGAAAACTTGGCAGTAGAATGCCTAAACAGTATATTTGACCATTCAGCTTCCCTATCAAATCAACAAAAATTCAAGCAGACAACCTAAGAAAATGAACAACAATGACTTTCACAAATGGAAGGAAAGTAGTGTAGAAACCTACCAAAAATCAATTAGGCAACAACAAATTTAACTTCACTAGGGTAGGGGGCATTAAACTGCCTGCTACTCATGCCCAGAAGCTATGATTTGCATATAATAGGTATGTTTGGATAGAAAACACTCTAAAGTTTCCAGGACTGTTAAAATAATGTCTGTGAGTATAACAGAACTGTTTTGGCAGGTGAAAACCTGAGAAAAATCCATCCATTTCTTTTTCCGTAAAGTTTTTTTGAAATATGACACAGCGATTGCATTAAGTATATCTATAATTCCATGTGTATAACTATATTATCATCTACATTTATGATGAGTATTTCTGTTGAATGATGTGGCTATGCAAATTCACTTGATTTCTTTGGAAGTAGTGAATCTAACGAGCCAATGTAACTCAGATTTTTAAAATATAAATATGAACTTTATCAAACAAAACATGCATGTATTGTGTAACATAAAGTCCTATGAGTGTCATCTGATGAAGATAATTAAAGGTTAGGGATTAATTTTATCTTTATTTCTGTTTTTTGTGAAGGCTATATTTTGCTATATAAATGGCTGTGCATATTGTGGTTTGGTGGAGACCATAATCATAATCATAATCGTTTGTAGTGCTTTCGCTGAAAAGGCTATTTGAAATTGGACACTTTGGTGGGATTAACAACGAAAATAGATTTAAAATTATATAAGACATGTATGTTTTAGGAATTGTAATTATGAGATTTCTGTGGTTTTAATTTTGGTGCCCTCTATTTTCACTGGTAGTTGTCATGTCGATCCCGGTATCGGGATTGCAGCCATAACAGGTTTTAAACAACCCCATAGACGAGCAACCCCAAGCGGAAAGTCAACACCCCAGCATAGAGCACTACTCCCTCACTGAAATTAAGGATAAATTCACCCAGCTGGAGGTAAGGAAGGTGGAGCTGGAACAGCAGGTGAACACACACCAGTCAGCATAGACCCAGACAACAGTCCAGCACAACAACACCCCCTCAACCAGACCCAGAGAGCTGGAGGGAAAGAGAGACATGTCTGCACTCCTGACTGTGGTCAGACATCTTCAACAGGAGAAAATTGGAAAACACTAAACATATAAAACACAAAGAATTATCTATCCAAAACAGAGATGTATGGATAAACCACTTCTCAAATCTTTTTGGCCCTATAACAAAGAACAAACAGCAAAAACATATAGAGTACCAGTCAAATGTTTGGACACACCTTTTCATTCAAGAGTTTTTCTTAATTTTGAATATTTTCTACATTGTAAAGTGAAGACATCAAAACTATGCAATAACACATATGGAAAAATGTAGTAACCAAAAAAGTGTTAAACAAATCTAAATATATTTTATATTTGAGATTCTTCAAAGGAGCCACCTTTTGCCTTTATGACAGCTTTGCACACGCTTGGCATTCTCTCAACCAGCTTCATGAGGTAGTCACCTGGAATGCATTTGAATTAACAGGTGTGCCTTGTTAAAAGCGAATTTGTGGAATTTCTTTCCATCATAATGTGTTTTAGCCAATCAGTTGTGTTGTGACAAGGTAGTGGTGGTATACAGAAGACAGCCCTATTTGGTAAAAGACAAAGTCCATATTATGGCGAGAACAGCTCAAATAAGCAAAGATAAATGACAGTACATTACTTTCAGACATGAAGGTCAGTCAATCTTTTCTGTCATAAAAACCATCTAGCGCTATGATGAAACTGGCTCTCATGAGGACAGCCACAGGAAAGGAAGACCCCATTTTTGGTTGCAAACTACATGTCTTTGTAAGACGCAGTGTAGGAGAACAGATCTCTGCGTGTGTGGTTCTCACCGTGAAGCATGGAGGAGGTGGTGTGATGGTGTGGGATGCTTTTCTGGTGACACCGTCAGTGATTTATTTAGAATTCAAGGCACACTTAACCAACATGGCTACCACAGCATTCTGCAGCGATACGCCATCCTATCTGCTTTGCACTTAGTGGGACTATCATTTGTTTTTCAACAGGGATGGAGTGCTGCATCAGATGACCTGGCCTCCACAATCACCCGACCTCAACCCAATTGAGATGGTTTGGTAGGAGTTGGACCGCAGAAAAAGCAGCCAACAAGTGCTCAGCATATGTGGGAACATCAAGACTGTTGGAAAACCATTTCACTTGAAGCTGGTTGAGAGAATGCCAAGAGTGTGCAAAGCTGTCATCAAGGCAAAGGGTTGGCTACTTTGAAGAATCAAAAAAATAAAAATTAAATGTAGTTACTATATCATTCCAAATATGTTATTTCACAGTTTTGATGTCTTCACTGTTATTCTATAATGTAGAAAATAGTAAAAACAAAGAAAAAAAACTTTAATGAGGAGGTGTGTCCAAACCTTTGACTGGTACTGTACATGGGCTCCCAAGTGGTGCAATGGTCTAAGACACTGCATCTCCGTGCAAGAGACATCACTCTCTCTCTGTTCCTCTTTCTCTCTCTGTCCCTGTCACTCTCTCTTCCTGTTTCTCTCTCGCTCTGTCACTGTCTCTCTCTCTCTCTCTCTGCATGCTGGGAGTGTTTGGTGCATGTTGGGAATTGTATGAGCGAAGGAGTGCGTGTGTTGTGTAGAGTTAGATATTCACAACTTTCTTTCGGTTTTCTATTTTTAGATTTTTTTTTCTTCTGTGCATGATTTGGATTAAGGTTATTATTTTTGTTGTGGTAGAAGTAAGTATTTTGTTTTTCGTATCGAAATTACCCTGATTTTGGAGGGGATGGCAGCCCGAATGGGGATGCTGTCCCTGTCACTTTGGCACAGCTTTAGTTGTGTTACAGAAGCTACTGTCATGGTGGAGGAGTTTCTGGTCGCAGTATGAGAAAAGGCTGGCTATGAGAATGTTGCTTATGCATCCCAGATAAATAAAGCGGTGGTGGTATTTCTTAAAGAAGAGCGTCTTGTTGATCGGATGGTTGAGCATGGCGTACTTCTTAAAGAAGACCGTCTTGTTGATCGGATGGTTGAGCATGGCGTACTTCTTAAAGAAGTCTTGTTGATCGGATGGTTGAGCATGGCGTACTTCTTAAAGGAATGTTTATTCTAGTTACGCCGTTTTTTTCTCCGTCAACAAGGGTAATGATTTCAAATGTATTGCTGTTTATTCCAAATGAGCTATTGGAGCGCGAGTTATTGCGCTTTGGGAAGTTCGCCAGTTCAATTAAGGTTGTCCCGTTGGGTTGCAAACACCCGGCGTTGAAACAGGTTATGTCATTTCAGCGACAGGTGTTTATGTTTTTGGACTCACCGGAGCAGACTTTAGAGTTATCGTTTAAAATCAAGTATGACAATAGACTGTATATGGCTTATGCTAGTACAGGTAGTCAACTGTGTTTGGAGTGTGGGGATATTGGTCATAAGCGACATGCTTGCCCGAAAAGGGAGAAGGTGGAGGGAGGGGTGCAGGTGGTCATTGTAACGCCTGGGCCCACTGATGTAGGTAGAGGTGGACTGACAGCGGCAGAGCAGCCACAAGCACCTGTTGCTGAGGAACAAGTTATCCGTGTTGAGGGCATGGAGTTGCAACTTGTATTAGAGGGAAATGTTATGCAGCAATTATTGTTGTAGAAGGTAAGGATGTATCTGAAGAGCCAGTTCCTCAGACTGGTGAGCAGGTGTCCAGTACGAGTGCTGGAGTAAAGGAGGGGGTTCATGTGGAGCTAGGCTCTCAGGTAGTGGAGGAGATGCCCACTACGAGTAACGGGGTACAGGAGGGGGTTCATGTGGAGCTAGGCTCCCAGGGAGTGGAGGAGATGCCCACTACGAGTAATGAGGTTCAGGTGGGGCTAGTCTCCCAGGTAGTGGAGGAGATGCCTGGTACGAGTGATGGGGTGCAAGTGGGGGGTGTTCAGAGGGATGTGGGAGAGGGGAGTCAGTTGTCTGTGGTCTCAGCTGAGGATCAGGAGAAGGATATGGATATCTCTTTTGATATGATAGCAGTTGGTGAGGACTCAAATTACAATCTAGAGGAGGTAAACGAGTTTCTGGATCAGACTTTTGGGAAATCTGTCAAATTGGCAGATTATTTTGATGTTGATAAGTTTGTGAGGTCAGCTGTGATGTTACAGAAGACGGTTGGGTTAGACCAGCTGAGTGAGAAGAAGCGGTTTCGCTTGAGGAAATTTATGACTGCTGTTGCAGCAGCAAAAGGTGGTGGGAAACGTGGTCAGGTTAAGAGAAGATTAAAATAATGATGATGATCATGCTTCATAGGGTGTCTTTTTTCTCTTTGGTTTCTCTGTGGTTTCTTCTGCTTTTCTTTTCTCTTTTCTATATGGAGGTACTAATATTCAATATTCAATATTAATGGGGGAAGGGACAGGAATAAGAGGGCTTGGGTATTAGAAGTAATAAAACAGAAAAGCCTTAATGTAGTTTTCCTACAGGAGACACATAGTGATGAGGAAAATGAGGTTGACTGGGGTATGTGGTGGGAGGGGCAGCATGTACTCAGTCACGGTACTAATTTCAGTGCTGGGGTGGCAATCTTGTTCCGGCGTACTCTGTTCGATCCATTTTGGATTCGAGACGTCGGGCGAGGGGCCTTCAGTACCTCGTGGACTGGGAGGGGTATGGGCCGGAGGAGAGATGCTGGGTTCCGGTGGAGGACGTGTTAGATCCTTCCATGTTATCAGAATTCCACCGTCTCCATCCGAATCGCCCTGCACCTCACCCTCCGGGTCGTCCCCGAGGCCGGTATCGACGCACAGCTGGAGCCGCGCGTCAGGGGGGGGGGGTACTGTTGCCTCTCCTTGTTCGGACGGTGCTCGGCGTTCGACGTCACCGGTCTTCTAGCCATCATTGATCCTTTTTTCATTTTCCATTGGTTTTGTCTTGTCTTCCCACACACCTGTTTTCAATCCCATTCATTACCTGTTGTGTATTTAACCCTCTGTTTCCCCTCATGTCTTTGTCAGAGATTGTTTTTTGTCAGTGTAGTGTTGTTGTATAGGTGCGCGTCGGGTCTTCGTACCCATATTTTGTTTATGTTCTTTTCCTGTTTAGTGTTATGGAGCATGTTACTAGGACATTATTAAAAGACTCCATTTTACACTCCGTTTGACTCTCCTGCGCCTGACTTCCCTGCCACCTATACACATATGCCTGACATCAGGTTTAGGGCTGACTGTGGTATCTGCAATAGAGATTGTCAAGGGTCGGGTTTTATTGGTCAACGTGGATGTTATGTTTTTAAAAATATATTTTTGATGTTTATGCTCCTAATGAGGGTACAGAGCGTATTGCTGTATTTGATCAAATAAAGGAAACCTTGAAACAGTGTGATCAAGAGGGGTGTATGGTTTTAGGGGGTGACTGGAACTGTACAGTGGATTTTACTGTTGATCGCACCGCTGAAGAACCTCACCTGCGGTCAGCCACTTGCCTGTCTGGCCTATTAACTGAGTTTGATCTTTCTGATGTGTGTAGAGTAAGGAATGCAAAAGTTAGGCAGTACACATGGCAAAAAATTAATGAAGGTCGTGTCAGTGCAGCAAGGTTAGACAGGTTGTATGTATCTGAGCAATACTGTAGTAGGGTTGGAAAGTGTGACATTACTCCTGTGGGTTTCTCTGATCATCATATTGTTACGGCTGATATTCACTTGTCCTGTCCACGAAGGTCATCACCTTACTGGTATTTTAATGTTCAATTGTTACATGATGTCATGTTTTGTGACAGGTTTTTGTTTTGGGAAAAATGGAGGGTTACAAAAGGGAATTTTGAGTCCTTGAGACAATGGTGGGAGGTTGGGAAGGCCCAAATAAAAGTATTTTGTCAACAGTATACTGCTCTGTCTCAAATTGAAGTTAAAGAGACTATCAAGGCCCTTGAACAAGACATCAAGTCTATTGAATTGAAGCTGCCCACTCAGAACAACCCTGGACTAGTCATGAACTTACAGGACAAGAGACATGAACTGCGGTCATTTCTGCATGAAAGAGTGAAGGGTGCCTTGATTAGGTCTCGTTTCGCTTCCCTCAAGGATATGGACGCTCCTAGCGCTTAAAAAAAAACCTAGGACAGGCGACATTGCAACGTAAACAGATGGTCTGCCTTCGTCTTCCTGATGGGAAGGTGACCACTAGGACAGGCGACATTGCAACGTAAACAGATGGTCTGCCTTCGTCTTCCTGATGGGAAGGTGACCACGGATGACAGGCGACATTGCAACGTAAACAGATGGTCTGCCTTCGTCTTCCTGATGGGAAGGTGACCACTAGGACAGTCGACATTACAACGTAAACAGATGGTCTGCCTTCGTCTTCCTGATGGGAAGGTGACCACGGATGACAGTGAAATGCGTCAACATGCCGTGGATTTCTACTAGTCCCTTTATAAGGCGGTGGATTGTGACTCTGTGTACTTACTGAACAGTTGTTACAAGGTCTTCCTCAATTGGGACCTGACATTACACTGCAAGAGCTGTCCACAGCAGTTATGCAGCTCTCAACAGGCCGAGCCCCTGGCATCGATGGTTTGCCATCTGAGTTTTATAAGCACTTTTGGGGGTCTATTGGGGAGGATTCTTATGAAGTGGTGTGTGAATCTTTTCATGAGGGTTCTCTTCCTGTATCCTGTCAACTTGCGATGCTTTCACTGTTGCCAAAAAAGGGGGATTTGTCTCTCATAAAAAATTGGAGACCTGTTGCTTTGCTGTGCGTGAATACAAAATTGTTTCTAAATGTCTCTCGAACAGGTTGAAAGAGTATCGGGGATTGTTGGTCCACAAGGACCAGTCCTACTGTGTATCTGATCGCTCTATTGTTGACAACTTGTTTCTGATAAGAGATGTTTTAGAAATTTGTAAACTGTCTGATGTAAATGTGAGTTTACTTTCTTTGGATCAGGAGAAGGCTTTTGATCGTGTGGACCACCAGTACTTGTTTAAAACAATGAAAGCCTTTGGGTTTGGGGATGTTTTTCTGTCTTGGGTGAATTTACTGTATGCTGGGGCCTCGTATGGTGAAGGTGGGGGGTGGTTTGAGTTGCCCCATCCCTGTCCAAAGGGGCATCAGGCAGGGATGCCCAATTTCAAGGCAGTTATATAGTCTGGCGATTGAACCAATGCTTTGTTTTTTTAAGAGCGAAGCTTACTGGTTTCTCTGTGCCAGGTGTAATGAAGGGTCCCACGATAGCACTGTCTGCATATGCAGAAAACGTGATAGTTTTTATTACAGGGGGTGAGGATGTTAAGGTTCTCTCAAACGCTTTAAAGGTGTATGAGGGGGCTTCCTCAGCTAGAGTCAATTGGGGAAAGAGTGAAGCGCTGTGGGCAGGTCAGCTTCAAACGGGGTCCGCTCCACGGTTACCAGGGGGGCTTCAGTGGGGCAGAGATGGTATGAAGACTTTGATTTTTTGTCTAGGCTCCGATTGTCTTTCAGAAAAAGGACTGGGAGGGTGTATTGGAGAAAGTGTGTGCCAGACTGTCAAGATGGAAATGGGTGCTTCCCCCGCTGTCTTATAGGGGAAGGGTCCTGGTAGCTAATAATCTTGCTGCCTCTACCCTGTGGCACAGACTAATGATTTTGCAGCCACCAAAGGGTCTGATACAAGAGCTTCAGAGGACCCTTGTCAATTTCTTCTGGTCTGGACAACACTGGATTAAAGCTGCAGCCCTGTATCTGCCACTGCACGAGGGTGGGCAAGGCCTTGGTGGACATTTCCTCTAGAATAATGGCTTTCCGGCTTCAAGCAGTCCAGAGATTGTTGTACAGAGACGGTTCTAGATGGGTCGAAACGGCCTACATATTGATGAGGAGAGTGGGCTGTTTGGGCTTAGATAAGCACCTTTTCCTCTTAAAGGTGGAGGGGGGTGATTTGTCTAGCCTGACTCCATTTTATGAGTCTGTTATGCAGGCTTGGAGAGTCCTTGTCAAGGCCCGATTGGCCTGCACGCCACCAGGGATGTGGCTTTTTGAAGAGCCTCTTTTTCACAACACTGCCATCCAGTCCAGTGTTTTGGGTTCAGCTATCCTACGTTCATGCCTGTTAGGCGTGGGGTATACCAAGCTGGGTCATCTGATGCGGAGCAGGAGCAGATCGTTGGAGGAGCTGGGAGAAAGAGTGGGGATCCGATCATCTCGCCTACTGAGGAAGGTCGTCGCAGTATGTGACTGATACTTCCAATTCTGATCGGTGGAAGAAGGGTCTGGATTATGTGTTCCCTGCACTGATTGTTCGTGCTGCAATGGGGGCATTCGAGGAGGACGTGGGGATGCTGCTTTCATTCGATACCCTGGAGCTGGGGGAGTTCAAGAAGGTGGGAAAGAAGGCCATGTACAGAATATGTGTAAAGGTGTCCCATGCCTCTTCCCTGGAAGGGGTAAAATCGGAGAGGTGGGCGGTTGTGCTTGGTCCAAGTGCCTCTCCAAAAGGCTGTTGGCGATCAATATACAAACTGCCTATTGATAAGAGGACAGCTGACCTCCAATGGAGGATAATACATGGAGCTATGGCCACCAACATGCATCTGGTACACCTGGACCCTATTGTTGGGGAGGGGTGTCTATTCTGTGCTGAGTCTGAAACTCTGGCACATCTGTTTTTACTGTGTCCCAGGTTGGTCGGGATGATTGAACTGATCATTGATTGGTTCTCAATATTGGGAGAGGATTTCTCTTCCCAACTGTATATATTTGGGCCAAAGTACAGGTTCAGTCAAAAGGGTGTAGTTGTGTTGCTTAATTTTGTGTTAGGGGCAGCAAAATTAGCGATATGGAAAACCCGAAAGAACAGTATTTGGGAACAGGGGTCTGTGGATGTGGTGGGAATGCTGGAGGGAATGTTGGCGGCGAGACTAAGGGTTAAGTTTGCCTATTATAAACTTGTCAACAATATTGATCTCTTTTTGAGTATATGGGGTATTCAGAGGCTGTTGTGTTTAGTTACTGTGGAGGAAGATTTGATGTCATGTCACTGATGTGTAACCATGGTGTTGTTTGAGTGTTTATTGTATTGTTTATTTTGTATGAGTATTTATTGTGTGGTGGGCCCACAGACCCCAAAAAGATTATTTAAAACTCAAACTCTCTGTCTCTCTCTCTCTCTACCCTTCTCTCTCTCTCTACCCTTCTCTCTCTCTCTCTCTCTCTCTCTCTCTCTACCCTTCTCTCTCTTTCTCTCTCTCTCTCTTTACCCTTCTTTCTCTCTCTCTTCACCCTTATCTCTCTTTACCCTTCTCTATCTCTCTACCCTTCTCTCTCTCTCTACCCTTCTCTCTCTCTCTCTCTCTCTCTCTCTCTCTCTCTCTCTACCCTTCTCTCTCTCTCTCCCCTTCTCTCTCTCTCCCCCCTCTCTCTCTCTCTCTCTCTCTCTCTCTCTCTCTCTCTCTCTCTCTCTCCACCCTTCTCTCTCTCTCTCTCTCTACCCCTCTCTCTCTCTCTACCCTTCTCTCTCTACCCTTCTCTCTCTCTCTCTACCCTTCTCTCTCTCTCTACCCTTCTCTCTCTCTCTCTTTACCCTTCTCTTTCTCTCTCTCTTTACCCTTATCTCTCTTTACTCTTATCTCTCTTTACCCTTATCTCTCTTTCTTTCTCTGCCCTTCTCTCTCTCTCTCTACCCTTCTCTCTCTCTCTCTCTCTCTCTCTCTCTCTCCACCCCTCTCTCTCTCTCTCTCTCTCTCTCTCTCTCTCTCTCTCTCTCTCTCTCTCTCTCTCTCTCTCTCTCTCTCTCTCTCCACCCCTCTCTCTCCTCTCTCTCTCTCTCTCTCTCTCTCTCTCTCTCTCTCTCTCTCTCTCTCTCTCTCTACCCTTCTCTCTCTACCCTTCTCTCTCTCTCTCTACCCTTCTCTCTCTCTCTCTCTCTTTACCCTTCTCTTTCTCTCTCTCTTTACCCTTATCTCTCTTTACTCTTATCTCTCTTTACCCTTATCTCTCTTTCTTTCTCTGCCCTTCTCTCTCTCTCTCTCGCTCCAATAAAAACCTTGACGCACGCACGCGTACACACGCACACACACACACACACACACAGAACCACACTTCATTTCTTTCTCTGTCTCTCTCAATGGCTCTTTTGCTCTGACACTTTTCTAGTCGCGCCTGTCATATATCTCTGATTTGAAAAGGTCTGAGCCTGTCCCCTGACAGAATTATTTCTGAGACAGAAAAGCAAACACAAGCAGCAGCAATTCAATATGCAGCCAACATGAAACATATGCTACATTACCAACAGAGAGAAAAAAACTGAACACATAACATATTTTCCCAGTCTAAACAGCCTAGTTCCCCAATATCAACACATTTCCCTAGTTTAAACAGCGTGGTTCCCCAATTACACATTTCCCCAGCCTGGTTCTCCAAATTAACTGAATATTTTAAACTTGACTCTGACCTCTCTGAGCAGAGATCACAGCAGAAACATCAGTGTGGAAGGAACACAAAGTCTGAACCATAGGGCTCTGGTCAAAAGTAATGCACTATACCTGGAATAAAGTGTCTTTCAGGGAGATAGCGGTAGGACAGGGAGTATGGCGGCGTGGTTCATTTGTTACTCTGATGAATGTGTTCCAACCTCTCCTCGGGGACCCAGAGACGTTTCACAATTATGCTGTAGCCCTGACCTACAGTTGCTCACCTGTTTCACCAATCATTGATGTGGAATCAGGTATGCTACCTCTGGATTAGTTCAAATACATGGAATGACTGGGGGTCCCCAAGGAGAGGTTTATAAACCCCTGTATAAGAGAACACTCTTTTCTTACCAGGCAGACATTGTGCAGTGTACCCTCCCTTGAGGTCTTATGAATTGCGGCCTCTACCCAATGTTATGGATGGCTTGCTTCCAATTAAGATGGAGGAACAAACACAAACACACTCATATATATGCGCTGCGCATGAACACAGACACACACACACACACACACACACACACACACTCAGACACACAGACACACGCAGGAAAGCACGCAGGCAGACACACACTCACACGCACACAGGCCCACACACAACCACACACGCACACAAACACACACAGCGAGACAAGGGGGTATGCTATGTATATGCGTATCTGAAGGACATATGTTTGACTTTATTAGCCCTGCAGCACTAGCACTCCGCCGACCGAAAACGCAATTGCCTCGTTCCAACACAAATATTAACATTTCCAATCTGTTGTGTTGTGCTGCAGCAAATAGAAGTGACATAATTGTGGTACTGTTCATAAATCATGATTATGAAGCAGCATTGGCCACAGCCTTCTGTGTGTGCATCCACTGTGTGAACTCCATTCTTGTCTGTCTATGCTGTGGGCTAAACTAAACCCTGGATGATGACACAGATTGTTAAGTAATTATGAACAATCAAGACTTTGCTAGGACAACACAGCTGGTGGCCACACCCCCACTGGAGGCAAGAGATGAAGGGTGTGTTCACCGTATCTACTCCTCAACCTACGTTGAAAGTTCTCCTTGGCCTGAACCGACACAGACAATGGCTATGACACCTCTAAAGTTGGTGTGCACTGTCATCCAGTGTGACTTGAATGGCTACCAATTCGTACTTCTTTGACTTGAATGGCTAACAGTTTGTATCCCCATATGCCACTTTACACAGAGGTAATTCAGATGAAGTGCTTAAGGACATTGTTTCTGCAGTATGGCTGTCTTTCTTCCGCCGTCTGGGACTTCTACCGTCCACTCTAGGGACATGTGTCCCTTTATGTCTCACTCTTTCACTCTCTCTTTCTTGTGCCCTCTCTACTGCTTCACCAAAATACTTTCGCTATGATTGATTGAGCTTTCCTGGAAAAATAGATCAAATATAATAGTGACAAACTGCCCATCTGGCACTCCAGGCAGGCTGAAGCACACACAAAACATTTTTTAAGTATTTGAAATAGTATTTGAACTCAGGTCTGTTCACAACCCATACCGTTTGTGTGTTTGACTGGAGTTCGCAGCCAGAAATTATAGAGAAAATATGATTTGCAAATATGTTTGAGAGAACACATGTATGCATATTAATAAAAACTTCACTAGGTGTCCCCTTGGGACGTGACTGGGTGTAATTATATTTACAAACCTGCGGAGGCATTAAGATATGCTAAATGACACTCGCTCCACTCAACCTGCTGAGTGGAAACCCAATCTGTTTTGAAGTTAAAAAGGTTCATAAATAAATCAAATACATCTCCTCCCCCTAACTCTGAACATGTACAGATGTGTATACAACCTGTCTCCATCTCTCTTTTTGCTCTTCTCTCTCACATGCACAAACCCATTTGCACTGTTTCTTTTCTTATCATTTGTTCTTTCCCTCCCCTCTCTCCTTGACAACCTGTGGATGTATTTCAAGGCCTACCTTCAAACTCAGTGCCTCTTTGCTTGACATCATTGGAAAATCAAAAGAAATCAGCAACGACCTCAGAAAACAATTGTAGACCTCCACAAGTCTGGTTCATCTTTGGGAGCAATTTCCAAATGGCTGAAGGTACCACATTCATCTGTACACACAATAGTACACAAGTATAAACACCATGGGCCCACTCAGCCGTCATACTGCAATCCCAGAACAACAGCAAAGGACCTTGTGAAGTTGCTGGAGGAAACGGGTACAAAAGTATCTATATCCACAGTAAAACAAGTACTATATCGATATAACCTGAATGTCCACTCAGCAAGGAAGAAGCCACTACTGCAAAACCGCCCTACCGCCAGACTATGGTTTGCAACTGCACATGGGGACAAAGATCAAACTTTTTGGCTACCCGAAACATTTGACACAAGTTAAACAATTTAACCTCTCTTGGGTAGGGGGCAGTATTTTCACTTCCCGGATGAAAAGCATGCCCAAAGTAAACTGCCTGTTACTCAGGCCCAGAAGCTAGGATATGCATATAGTTGGTAGATTTGGATACAAAACACTCTATATGTTCTAGAACTGTTCAATTAATGTCTGTGAGTATAACAGGACTGATATGGCAGGCGAAACCCCGAGGATAAACCATCCTCCCCCCAAAAATTCAGGATACCACTATTTTCAATGGCTGTCACTTTTATTTTAATGCGACGTCCTCCCAGATTGCAGTTCCTAGGGCTAGATGTCAACAGATGTCAACAGTCTTTAGAAAGATTTTCAGGCTGGTTTAGCCAGAAATTGTAGTTTTTCTAGGTGGCTCCCATTTTGGCTGTAGTGTTTCCAAGTGCGTGAATGAGAGTGCGTTCTTTGGTATTTTTCTCCGGTAAAGACAAATGATTCTCTGTCTTAAATTTGATAGGAACCCTAATACTTAAATAAACTAAGGTTTGATTATAAACATTGTTTGACTTGTTTGGAAAAGTTTACTAGTAATGTTTGGGATTAATTTGTATGCATTTTGATGGAGGGAAACTGGGTGGATTCGGCCTTGTATACGATACTCAACCTTGTCTCAGGATGGTAAATTGGTGGTTGAAGATACCCCCGCCCCCCCCCAAGACAAGACCCCACACCACTAGAGGGATATCATCGGATGGGGCCACAGTGTCTCCTGACCCCTCCTGTCTCAGCCTCCAGTATTTATGCTGCAGTAGTTTATGTGTCGGGGGGCTAGTGTCAGTTTGTTATATCTGGAGTACTTCTCCTGTCTTATCCGGTGTCCTGTGTGAATTTAATTATGCTCTCTCTAATTCTCTCTTTCTCTCTTTCTTTCTCTCTCTCTCGGAGGACCTGAGCTGAAGGACCATGCCTCAGGACTACCTGGCATGATGACTCCTTGCAGTCCCCAGTCCACCTGGCCATGCTGTTGCTCCAGTTTCAACTGTTCTGCCTGCGGCTATGGAATCCTGACCTGTTCACCGGACGTGCTACCTATCACAAACCTATTATTTGACTATGCTAGTCATTTATGAACATTTGAACATCTTGGCCATGTTCTGTTATAATCTCCACCCGGCACAGCCAGAAGAGGACTGGCCACCCCTCATAGCCTGGTTCCTCTCTAGGTTTCTTCCTAGATTTTGGCCTTTCTAGGGAGTTTTTCCTAGCCAACGTGCTTCAACACCTGCATTGCTTGCTGTTTGGGATTTTAGGCTGGGTTTCTGTACAGCACTTTGAGATATCAGCTGATCTACAAAGGGCTATATAAATACATTTGATTTGATTTGGATAATTGACTGAAGCGCGCCAGATAAACTGAGTTTTTATGGATATAAAGAAGGACATTATCGAACAAAAGGACCATTTGTGATGTAACTGGGACCTTTTGAGTGCCAACAGAAGAAGATCATCAAAGGTAAGGCATTTATTATATCACTATTTCTGACTTTCGTATCGCACCTGCCTGATTGAATTTTTTTTCCCATGGTTTGTATGCGGGGCGCTGTCCTAACATAATCGCATGGTGTGCTTTCGCCGTAAAGCCTTATGGAAATCTGACACGGGCTGGATTAACAAGAAGTTAGGCTTTATTTTGATGTATGACACTTGTGATTTTATGAAAGTTAAATATTTATTATTCTGTAGTTTGTATTATGCGCTCTGCAATTTCACCGGATGTTGGCCAGATGGGAAGATACCTTCCCACCTTCCCATAGTAAGTTAAAGGCAATGCTACCAAATACTAATTGAGTGTATGTAAACTTCTGACCCACTGGGAATGTGATGAAAGAAATAAAAGCTGCAATAAATCATTCTCTATACTATTATTCTGACATTTCACATTCTTAAAATAAAGTGGTGATCCTAACTGACCTAAGAGAGGGACATTTTAATAGGATTAAATGTCAGGAATTGTGAAAAACTGAGTTTAAATGTATTTGGCTAAGATGTATGTAAACTTCTCGACTTCAACTGTATACTCACTCAGGGTATAAAGGCAGCAAATCATGTTTATGATATTTTTCTATTGTGAAACTCCTGTACTGCTCTGTTTTGTGACAATGGATTAAGGAAATAAAAAAGATTGTGGGGACTGAAGAGATGTTTAGAAAACCAGGAGACATGGTGACAGTCTGCTACCAAAGTGAGAGAAAGAGAGAGGTAGGGAAAAGGAAAGAGAGGGATATAGAGAGAGATAAACACAGACAGAGAGACAGGGGAGACAGAGGAAGAGAGGCGCAGGAGAGAAGCAGGATATCTGCTCCAAAATTAGGTTCAATTTGCTGAGGGGTGCCTAACGAGGCTAATGACACCAGCCCCGCTTTCTGAACCCAGACAGACAGACAGACAGACAGACAGACAGACAGACAGACAGACAGACAGACACTTGAGGCTCCAGGCAACTCCTAACTAGGTCATATCTCTGACTGAGTCTGAGATGAATACAGGGAAGGAGAAGGAGATGAAAAAGAGATGGAGATAAACAGAGAGGGCAGGGTGGGTACTCATTGTTTCTAGGAGAGTTGGAAAAAGTCTGAGAGAAAGAGAGATGGGAGGATGTAAGGTGACCCTTTACCTGTCTCTTGTTAGAAGACAGAGAGAAACAGAAAGCCAAAGATTGAAATAAGGACAGAAAGTTCTGTTGGTAAATAGAGGTAGAGCGAGATGGAGTGAGATCAGGGTAAAGGGTCATTGTTCTTGTCTCTTGCTGGAGAGAAATCAGAGAGTGATAGGAGAATAAAGATAGAACTATGGAATGAGGGCACAAATCTATGTTTTGCTGTCATTGGCTGTAGGAGTCATCAAAGTGAGTAATAAAGAGATACGAGATGGAAAGAGAGAGAGAGAGAGCTACAGGCATGCTCAACATGAACTCCTGATTTTTCGTTTTTAGAATTTTTTATTTTATTTTTACCTTTATTTTACTAGGCAAGTCAGTTAAGAACAAATTCTTATTTCAATGACGGCCTAGGAACAGTGGGTTAACTGCCTGTTCAGGGGCAGAACGACAGATTTGTACCTTGTCAGCTCGGGGATTCGAACTTGCAAACTTTCGGTTACTAGTCCAACGCTCTAAACACTAGGCTACCCTGCCGCCCCACGAATGAGATAAACACTCGAATCTAAAAATAATTCAAGACAAGAAGTGATGAACAACAACTATATTAAATCACAATATAAAAAAGTAATTTTGAGCATGAAATAAAGAAGTTTTGACTCTCACTAGCTAGCTACATAACAAAAACCAAGCCAGCAGGCTAACAAGCTAGCCAGAAAAATGTAGCTAGAACAAACCTAGCAGGTTAATACAACTACATCAAACAACCAAACTGAGTGAGTAAATCAACAAGGAGCACAGACTCTAACTTTAAACATATCTTCCATTTATTTGTGTTAAGATTTTTCACTTTTTGCATTTATTTTAGCTAATTTAGAACTAGCTAACAACAGCAGCAGACAAACAAAACTGGTTGCCATGGTAACAGTGCAGCAGAAGAGAACAGCAGTAGTAGCAGAGCCCACAGGCACCATGTCCCCACTCCAGTCCATTCTCTTACCCTCCAGAGGCCAAAAATGACACAACAAGGAAGGCTTTTAAACAAAAACTACTAAAGGGGAGGCCAGAAACCCCTTTTGCAGACCTCTACAAAAACAGTGATGTGAGTAATCTTTTTTTTTTCACTGACCAGCCAAATGCATGGTGCTCAGAAGTCTGCTCTCCCTACCCACCCATAAAGAAAGGGATAATCTGTAATGGCTGGAAGCTGAAAGTCAAAGATACAGACGACTCTGACAGCACCATGATAACAATCAACCTCTACAAGGCTGGAACTGTCATCATGCAAGGTAACATTAGGCTGTTTGAAACAGACTTTCAGACCATTAACCTCTCTGGTACAAGTGCGGCACTAGCGTCCCACCTCGACAACAGCCAGTGAAATTGCAGGGCGCCAAATTCAAAACAACAAAAATCCCATAATTAAAATTCCTCAAATATACAAGTATTATACACCATTTTAACCTCTTCAACCTATGGGGGCACTATTTCATTATTGGATTAAAAAAACATGCCCTTTTTAAGCGCAATATTTTGTCACGAAAAGATGGTCGACTATGCATATAATTGGCAGCTTTGGAAAGAAAACACTCTGCTGTTTCCAAAACTGCAAAGATATTATCTGTGAGTGCCACAAAACTCATGCTACAGGCAAAACCAAGATGAAACCTCAAACAGGAAATGAGCAGAATTTTTGAGGCTCTGTTTTCCATCGTCTCCTTATATGGCTGTGAATGTGCCATGAACGAGCCTAAGCTCTCTGCGGTTCGTCCAAGGTGTCTGCAGCATTGTGACGTATTTGTAGGCATATCATTGGAAGATTGGCCATAAGAGACTACATTTGCCAGGGTTCCGCCCGGTGTCCTTTGTCTAAATTGGTGCGTGAGGGGAAAGCACACTTCCACAAACGATATATCATCGAAGAGATATGTGAAAAACACGTTGAGGATTGATTCTAAACAACGTTTACCATGTTTCAGTCGATATTATGGAGTTAATTTGGAAAAAGTTTGGCGTTTTGACTAATTAATTTTCGTTTTTTTTTGGTAGCCAAACATGACGCAGAAAACGGACCGATTTCTCCTGCACAAATAATCTTTCAGGAAAAACTGAACATTTGCTATCTAACTGAGAGTCTCCTCATTGAAAACATCCGAAGTTCTTCAAAGGTAAATGATTTTATTTGAATGGTTTTCTGTTTTTTGTGAAAATGTTGCCTGCTGAATGCTAACGCTAAATGCTAATGCTAGCTATCAATAGCTATCAATACTGTTACACAAATGCTAGTTTTGCTATGGTTGAGAAGAATATTTTTGAAAATCTGAGATGACAGTGTTGTTAACAAAAGGCTAAGCTTGAGAGCTAGCATATTGATTTAATTTCATTTGCGATTTTCATGAATAGTTAATGTTGTGTTATGCTAATGAGCTTGCGGATAGATTTACACAATCCTGGATACAGGTTTTTTTAGTAGCTAAACGTGACGCACAAAATGGAGCGATTTCTCCTAAACAAATAATCTTTCAGGAAAAACTGAACATTTGCTATCTAACTGAGAGTCTCCTCATTGAAAACATCCGAAGTTCTTCAAAGGTAAATTATTTTATTTGAATGGTTTTCTGGTTTTTGTGAAAATGTTGCCTGCTGAATGCTAATGCTAAATGTTAATGCTAGCTATCAATAGCTATCAATACTGTTACACAAATGCTAGTTTTGCTATGGTTGAGAAGCATATTTTTGAAAATCTGAGATGACAGTGTTGTTAACAAAAGGCTAAGCTTGAGAGCTAGCATGCTGATTTCATTTCATTTGCGATTTTCATGAATAGTTAACATTGTGTTATGCTAATGAGCTTGCGGATAGATTTACACAATCCTGGATACAGGTTTTTTTAGTAGCTAAACGTGATGCACAAAATGGAGCGATTTCTCCTAAACAAATAATCTTTCAGGAAAAACTGAACATTTGCTATCTAACTGAGAGTCTCCTCATTGAAAACATCCGAAGTTCTTCAAAGGTAAATTATTTTATTTGAATGGTCTTCTGGTTTTTGTGAAAATGTTGCCTGCTGAATGCTAACGCTAAATGTTAATGCTAGCTATCAATAGCTATCAATACTGTTACACAAATGCTAGTTTTGCTATGGTTGAGAAGCATATTTTTGAAAATCTGAGATGACAGTGTTGTTAACAAAAGGCTAAGCTTGAGAGCTAGCATATTGATTTCATTTCATTTGCGATTTTCATGAATAGTTAACGTTGTGTTATGCTAATGAGCTTGCGGATAGATTTACACAATCCTGGATACAGGTTTTTTTAGTAGCTAAACGTGACACACAAAATGGAGCGATTTCTCCTAAACAAATAATCTTTCAGGAAAAACTGAACATTTGCTATCTAACTGAGAGTCTCCTCATTGAAAACATCCGAAGTTCTTCAAAGGTAAATTATTTTATTTGAATGGTCTTCTGGTTTTTGTGAAAATGTTGCCTGCTGAATGCTAACGCTAAATGCTAATGCTAGCTATCAATAGCTATCAATACTGTTACACAAATGCTAGTTTTGCTATGGTTGAGAAGCATATTTTTGAAAATCTGAGATGACAGTGTTGTTAACAAAAGGCTAAGCTTGAGAGCTAGCATATTGATTTCATTTCATTTGCGATTTTCATGAATAGTTAACGTTGCGTTATGGTAATGAGCTTGAGGCTGTATTTACGATCCCGGATCCGGGATGGCTTGACGCAAGAAGTTAAAGATAAACGTCTTGTAAATCCAACCACAGTTTCCGATTTCAAAAAGGCCTTACGGCGAAAGCACACCAAACTATTATGTTAGGTCAGCGCCTAGTCACAGAAAACCATACAGCCATTTTCCAAACAAGGAGAGGTGTCAAAAAGTCAGAAATAGCGTTAAAATTAATCACTTACCTTTGATGATCTTCATCAGATGGCACTCACAGGACTTCATGTTAGACAATAAATGTTTATTTTTTTCAATAATGTCCCTCTTTATTTCCTAAAACCTCTGTTTTGTTGGTGCGTTTAGTTCAGAAATCCAAAGGCACAATGGGCACTCTCAACATTAAGACGAAGTCAAAAGTACAATAAAGTTAGTAGAAACATGTCAAACGATGTTTAAAATCAATCCTCAGGTTGTTTTAGTCATAAATAATCAATAATATTTCAACCGGACAAAAGCTTTGTCAATAGAAAAGGAGAAACAAAAAAGGTGCATTCCCGATCATGCGCATGACTCGTGTCTGGAAATGTCCACTGTCCACATTTACATTACATTGAAAGTGCTGTATCTCCCTAATTTTCTCAGAGTTTCAATCTGAGTAAAAGCCTGAAACAATGCCTAAAGACTGGCCACACGTAGAGGAAGCCATAGAGATCGTGAACTGGGTCATAAGTCTTTGTATGGTGGATAGGCTTTCAATGGAAAACAGCCTTTCAAAATAGTACTTCCTGGTTCGATTTTCCTCAGGTTTTCACCTGCCATATCAGTTCTGTTATACTCACAGACATTATGTTAACCGTTTTGGAAACGTTAGAGTGTTTTCTATCCAAATCTACTAATTATATGCATATCCTAGCTTCTGGGCCTGAGTAGTAGGCAGTTTAATTTGGGCATGCTTTTCATACAAAATTCAGAATGCTGCCCCCTACCCTAGTAAAGTTTTAAGGAGAGCAGAGGCCCTCTTCCCACCATGGTTGTCATGAGGGAAGAGTTCGCCAAACTGGAGGGGGAGGTGGTTCTGCTCAAGGAGAGTGTGAGCAAACAGCAACCAGACATCCACATCTTAGAGGAGCTCCTAACCAAGGTGTGGACAGATCAGGACAGCAGCCTTGCAACACAGCTGAAAGAGGTTCAGCAAGAGTGAGACAGACTCAATAGAGAGGTGGCTGATCTAACAAAGGAAGTGAGAAAGCTCCAAAAAGACAGGCAGAGCAGTAATAACGAGCTGACCACACTAAGAGAGGAGCTGCAGGTGAGAAAGTGAACAGAGAACAGGCTGCAAGAGCAGCTGGATCATCACTTTATAACCTGTCCTCACACAGCAGAGGAGCCCGACACAACCAGCCAGGCCTACCCAGCCCTGCCTACTGCACGCCTCCCCCAGCTCACGGAACAGCCTCCCACTGACAGCGGCACCGGCACAGACCAGCCACATCCCAGCTCCAACACCCACCAGCCCCCACTCTACCACCCTCCAGTCCAGAAGAAACACTGGCTGACATCGTCCTGTTGATGGACTCAAATGGGAAGTTTGTTCAGGAGAATAAACTTTTCCCTAGACACAAAATGAGAAAGGTGTGGTGCCCAACAACGCAGAGAGCCATGGAGCTTCATAAGGCCCAGCTCGGGTTTAGCAACATATTAACATAATCAAGCAACATAATCATACACACCGGAAGCAACGGCCTGCGTGCTCAGTATGAGAGGGTGGCAATCTCACTCCGGGGAATGATTGAGAATGCCTCTGCAATAGTCCCCAACTCAAGGATCGTGGTGTCAACCCTTCTGCGGAGGAAGGACTTCCACCCTGCCACAATCCAAAGAATAATGATGTTGATATTGTACTGCTACAGGAAACATGGTGTAGAGGTGATGTTTCCACTGGCTGTCCATGAGGTTATCGGGAGATTATCCTGCTTTAAGGTATGACCCAGGTGCAGACAGTGTTGAAGAAACAAAAGTTTATTCATTAAACAGGGGCAGGCAAACGACAGGTCAAGGCAGGCAGGGGTCAATAATCCAGAGAGGGTGTAAGGCACTGGAACAGCAGGCGGGCTCAGGGTCAGGTCAGGCAGAGGTCTGTAATCCAGAGTAGTGGGGCAAAGGTACAGGACGACAGGCAGGCTCAGGGCAGGCAGAACGGTCAGAACCGGGAAACTAGACAACAAGAGCAAGGAACAGGCGGGAGCAGGGAAAACAAAATGTTGGTAGGTTCTAGAAACAAAACTAACTGACAACAGACAAACAGAGAACACGGGTATAAATACACAGGGCACAATGGGGAAGATGGGCAACACTTGTAGGGGGGTGGAGACAAGCACAAAGACAGGTGGAACAGATCAGGGAGTGACAGGGATAATCGTACCATCAACCAAATTAAAAGGAATCACAAAGGGCAGGGACTCGGTGGGAATGCTAATATGGTATGAATCTGAACTAACTAATTCAATCAAATTGATCAAAACAGGAGAATTCTTTATCTGGTTAAAAATTAACAAGGAGGCTAACAAAACTGGAGTACAGCTCCCGAGGCTCTGTTGTACACTGGGTCTGTACATAGTCAATTGTAGGCTAAGAGGGGATGCTTTTGGTTGGTACACCTACAGCTCATCCCTTGGCAGGAGTACTGTAGACTACTTCATCACCGACCTCAACCAAGAGTCTCTCAGAGCCTTCACAGTCAGCCCACTAACACCTCTCTCAGATCACAGTACAAGCATAGTGTATCTGAGAAGAGTGGAACCCAACCATGAAGCATCAAGGCCCAATAAATTACATGGTACAAAACAGGCCTGTAGATGGAGTGCAAACAGTTTAGAAATCTACCAAAAAGCTACTAATTAGCCCAAAAATACAATCTCTCCTGGACAGCTTTTTAGCCTTAACATTCTCCTACACTAATGAAGGTGTAAACTTGGCCGTTTGGAACATAAACTTTATATGACAAATTAGCCTCCTTGGCTAATCTAAAGAAACATAAGAGCAAAGCAAAAATAATAGAAAATGAAAAATGGTTTGGGATAATGATTGCAAAAATCGAAGAAAGTAATTGAAAAATACAGTTGATGTCGGAGGTTTACATACACTTCGGTTGGAGTCATTAAAACTCATTTTTCAACCACTACACACATTTCTTGTTAACAAACTATAGTTTTGGCAAATCGGTTAGGACATCTACTTTCTGAATGACACAAGTAATTTTTCCAACAATTGTTTACAGACAGATTATTTCACTTATAATTCACTGTATCACAATTCCAGTGGGTCAGATGTTTACATACACTAAGTTGACTGTGCCTTTACACAGCTTGGGAAATCAGCCAAGACCTCTGAAAAAATTTTTAGACCTCCACAAGTCTGGTTCATCCTTGGGAGCAATTTCCAAATGCCTGAAGGTACCACGTTCATCTGTACATACAAAAGTATGCAAGTATAAACATGTGACCACTCAGCCGTCATACCGCTCAGGAAGGAGACATATTCTGTCTCCTAGAGATGAATTTACTTTGGTGCGAAAAGTGCAAATCAATCCCAGAACAACAGCAAAGGATCTTGTGAAGATGCTGGAGGAAATGGATACAAAAGTATCTATATCCACAGTAAAATGGGTCTTATAACTCAGCAAGGAAGAAGCCACTGCTCCAAAACCGCCATAAAAAAGCCAGACTACGGTTTGCATCTGTACATGGGGACAGAGATCATACTTTTTGGAGAAATGTCCTCTGGTCTGATGATACAAAAGTGGAATTGTTTGGCCATAATGACCATTGTTGTGTTTGGAGGAAAAAAGGGGAGGCTTGCATGCCGAAGAACACCATCCCAACAGTGAAGCATGGGGGTGGCAGCATCATGTCGTGGGGGTGGTTTGCTGCAGGAGGGTCTGCTGCACTTCACAAAATAGATGGCATAATGAGGAAGGAGAATCATATGGCAGGCAAAATTCTGAAGAGAAATCAAAACAGGAAGTGAGAAATTTAAGTTTGGTATGTATTCACCACAGTTCCCAATTAAATCCCCTTGAGATTTTAATGATGTTGCACTTCCTAGGGGTTTCAATAGATGTGAACCATCTATAGTTGTGTGAGGGCTGTGCTTTGGCAAAGTGGGTGGGGTTATATCCTTCCTGTTTGGCCCTGTCCGGGGGTGTCCTCGGATGGGGCCACAGTGTCTCCTGAACCCTCCTGTCTCAGCCTCCAGTATTTATGCTGCAGTAGTTTATGTGTTGGAGGCTAGGGTCAGTTTGTTATATCTGGAGTACTTCTCCTGTCCTATTCGGTGTCCTGTGTGAATTTAAGTTTGCTCTCTCTAATTCTCTCTTTCTTTCTCTCGTTCGGAGGACCTTAGGCCTAGGACCATGCCTCAGGACTACCTGACATGATGACTCCTTGCTGTCCCCAGTCCACCTGGCCGTGCTGCTGCTCCAGTTTCAACTGTTCTGCCTTATTATTATTCGACCATGCTGGTCATTTATGAACATTTGAACATCTTGGCCATGTTCTGTTATAATCTCCACCCGGCACAGCCAGAAGAGGACTGGCCTCCCCACATAGCCTGGTTCCTCTCTAGGTTTCTTCCTAGGTTTTGGCCTTTCTAGAGAGTTTTTCCTAGCCACCGTGCTTCTACACCTGCATTGCTTGCTGTTTGGGGTTTTAGGCTGGGTTTCTGTACAGCACTTTGAGATATCAGCTGATGTACGAAGGGCTATATAAATAAATTTGATTTGATTTATAGACATTTGAATGAGACTTCTACTGTGTTGGTGGACTGAATGAGAGCAGAATCTATCAAGTGACTGGCAGTTAGCTATTTTCTGATCACGCGCATTCCTCATGGTATGCACTTGATCAGAATACTCCGGTTGGAACTTTATTGAAGCTTTATGTTAAAAACATCCTAACGATTGATTCTGTACTTAATTTGAAATGTTTCTTCGACCTGTAATATAACTTTTTGAAGTTTTTGTCCGACTTAATGCTGACCAGAATGAGCA
This sequence comes from Oncorhynchus keta, assembly GCF_023373465.1. NCBI lineage: Eukaryota > Metazoa > Chordata > Actinopteri > Salmoniformes > Salmonidae > Oncorhynchus > Oncorhynchus keta. The sequence goes on from NC_068429.1 coordinate 21,939,716, forward strand.
TTTGGATATGTATACCAAACGCGCTAACAAAAGAAGGTATTTGGACATAAATAACGGACATTATCGAACAAAACAAACATTTATTGTGGACCTGGGATTCCTGGAGTGCTTTCTGATGTCGGTCATCAAAGTTAAGGGAATATTTATCATGCAATTTGTTGTTTATGTTGACGACAACATTGCGGCTATTGTGACTTTTTCCTCTGATCGCTGTCTCAGATTATTGCATGGTTTGCTTATTCCGTAAAGTTTTTTTGACATCAGACACAGCAGTTGCATTAAGGAGAGGTATATCTATAATTCCATGTGTATAACTTGTATTATCATCTACATTTATGATGAGTATTTCTGTTGAATGATGTGGCTATGCAAAATCACTGGATGTTTTTGGAACTAGTGTCACTAACGTCGTAGTGAGGAGTCCAAAGCGCAGCGTGATGTGAATGCATCCTTTTAATGATAGATGAAAACAAACACGAAGTACACTAAACAAACAAAATATCAAAACAAACATGAAGCTATACTACAAACGTGCAGACACAGGCAACTAGACATAGACAATAACCCACGAAATACCCAAAGAAGATGGCTGCCTAAATATGGTTCCCAATCAGAGACAACGATAAACAGCTGCCTCTAATTGAGAACCAATCTAGGCAACCATAGACATACGTAAACACCTAGATGGTAAACAACCCCATAAACCTACAAAAAGCCCTAGACAGTACCAAAACACATACATCACCCATGTCACACCCTGACCTAACCAAAATATATAAAGAAAATAAAGAATACTCAGGTCAGGGCATGACAACTAGTGAATGTAACGCGCCAATGTAAACTTATATTTTGATAAATATGAACTTTATCAAACAAAACATACATGTATTGTGTAACATGACATCCTATGAGTGCCATCTGATGAAGATCATCAAAGGTTAGTGATTAATTTGATCTGTATTCGTGCTTTTTGAAACTCCTCACTTTGGCTGGGGATAAAAATGTCTGTGTTTTTCTGTGGCTTGATGGTGACCTATTTTTTTTATTTTTTTATTTCACCTTTATTTAACCAGGTAGGCTAGTTGAGAACAAGTTCTCATTTGCAACTGCGACCTGGCCAAGATAAAGCATAGCAGTGTGAACAGACAACACAGAGTTACACATGGAGTAAACAATTAGCAAGTCAATAACACAGTAGAAAAAAATGGGCAGTCTATATACAATGTGTGCAAAAGGCATGAGGAGGTAGGCGAATAATACAATTTTGCAGATTAACACTGGAGTGATAAATGATCAGATGGGCATGTACAGGTAGAGATATTGGTGTGCAAAAGAGCAGAAAAGTAAATAAATAAAAACAGTATAAAAACAGTATGGGAATGAGGTAGGTGAAAAAGGGTGAGCTATTTACCTATAGACTATGTACAGCTGCAGCGATGGGTTAGCTGCTCGGATAGCTGATGTTTGAAGTTGGAGAGGGAGATAAAAGTCTCCAACTTCAGCGATTTTTGCAATTCGTTCCAGTCACAGGCAGCAGAGTACTGGAACGAAAGGCGGCCAAATGAGGTGTTGGCTTTAGGGATGATCAGTGAGATACACCTGCTGGAGCGCGTGCTACGGATGGGTGTTGCCATCGTGACCAGTGAACTGAGATAAGGCGGAGCTTTACCTAGCATGGACTTGTAGATGACCTGGAGCCAGTGGGTCTGGCGACGAATATGTAGTGAGGGCCAGCCGACTAGAGCATACAAGTCGCAGTGGTGGGTGGTATAAGGTGCTTTAGTGACAAAACGGATGGCACTGTGATAGACTGCATCCAGTTTGCTGAGTAGAGTGTTGGAAGCCATTTTGTAGATGACATCGCCGAAGTCGAGGATCGGTAGGATAGTCAGTTTTACTAGGGTAAGCTTGGCAGCGTGAGTGAAGGAGGCTTTGTTGCGGAATAGAAAGCCGACTCTGGATTTGATTTTTGATTGGAGATGTTTGATGTGAGTCTGGAAGGAGAGTTTGCAGTCTAGCCAGACACCTAGGTACTTATAGATGTCCACATATTCAAGGTTGGAACCATCCAGGGTGGTGATGCTAGTCGGGCATGCGGGTGCAGGCAGCGATCGGTTGAAAAGCATGCATTTGGTTTTACTCGCGTTTAAGAGCAGTTGGAGGCCACGGAAGGAGTGCTGTATGGCATTGAAGCTCGTTTGGAGGTTTGATAGCACAGTGTCCAATGACGGGCCGAAAGTATATAGAATGGTGTCGTCTGCGTAGAGGTGGATCAGGGAATCGCCCGCAGCAAGAGCAACATCATTGATATATACAGAGAAAAGAGTCGGCCCGAGAATTGAACCCTGTGGCACCCCATAGAGACTGCCAGAGGACCGGACAGCATGCCCTCTGATTTGACACACTGAACTCTGTCTGCAAAGTAATTGGTGAACCAGGCAAGGCAGTCATCCGAAAAACCGAGGCTGTTGAGTCTGCCGATAAGAATTTGGTGATTGACAGAGTCGAAAGCCTTGGCGAGGTCGATGAAGACGGCTGCACAGTACTGTCTTTTATCGATGGCGGTTATGATATCATTTAGTACCTTGAGTGTGGCTGAGGTGCACCCGTGACCGGCTCGAAACCAGATTGCACAGCGGAGAAGGTACGGTGGGATTCGAGATGGTCAGTGACCTGTTTGTTGACTTGGCTTTCGAAGACCTTAGATAGGCAGGGCAGGATGGATATAGGTCTATAGCAGTTTGGGTCCAGGGTGTCTCCCCCTTTGAAGAGGGGGATGACTGCGGCAGCTTTCCAATCCTTGGGGATCACAGACGATATGAAAGAGAGGTTGAACAGGCTGGTAATAGGGGTTGCGACAATGGCGGCAGATAGTTTCAGAAATAGCGGGTCCAGATTGTCAAGCCCAGCTGATTTGTACGGGTCCAGGTTTTGCAGCTCTTTCAGAACATCTGCTATCTGGATTTGGGTAAACATAATCATTTGTGGTGCTTTCGCTGTAAAGCCGATTTGAAATTGGACACTGTGGTGGGATTAACAACAAGATTACCATTAAAACGGTATAAAATATATGTATGTTTGAGGAGTTTTAACGGGATTGCAGCCATAAGAAGTTTTTAATCAATCTGAAAAAACATTAGAAGAATCGGCAGCACCTCTTCTCTAATAATGAATTTACCAAATGTGACAAACATCCAATCGAAATACTGCATGCAGAGTTTTGCAAGACTGTGTTGCAAGTCCAAAGAAACCCGCCAAATAACGCATGTAGAGCAGAATTGGGCCAATACCCTTTCCTTATTCAAATAGAAAAAAAGAGCCATCAAATTTTACAACCATCTAAAAAGAAGTGATCACAAAATAAAATAAGAAAAGGGTCCACAGGGGCAGCAGGGTAGCCTAGTGGTTAGAGCTGTTGGACTAGTAACCGAAAGGTTGCAAGTTCATATCCCCAAACTGACAAGGTACAAATCTGTCATTCTGCCCCTGAACAGGCAGTTAACCCACTCTTCCTAGGCTGTCATTGAAAATAAGAATTTGTTTTTAACTTGACTTGCCTAGTTAAATAAAGGTAAAATAAAAAAATATGAGCTGGTTCCAAAGCTCAGATCAATAACCCAAACCAGCCCCATAGAGCCTCAGGACAGCACTCAGAAAATCTGGTCCAACCAACTCCTCACACATAAAAAATAAAAAGATATCACCTATTGGAAAGACATCACACAAAATCTAAGTAAACTTCAATGCTATTTGGCTCTAAACAGACAGGTCATGGTGGCAGACTATCGACCACTGTTGACTGATCGAAAACTGAGGAAAACACTGACTAGGTACAGACACAGTGAGAACAGTCTGGCCATAGAGATCTGTCGTCACAGGCAAACCTGGATGCCCAGAGAGGACAGGTTGTGCTCACTCTGCTCCAGAGGAGAGATAGAGACAAAGATCTAATATTTAATGGGTGAAAAGACAAAATGTGTTCTTCTGCTACAACCTGAGGGACAGCTATAATAATAATAATAATAATAATAATATTTCCCATTTAGTTTTGTTTGGGCTTTCATACCATGCCATGTAGCTTCTCAGTCATGTTGAGACTGGTCTACTACTATTGCTTCAATGTATTATTATTATTCTCATTAATATTGTTGTTGTAGTTGCTGTTAATGGTAATCCTATTTCCACTAATATTATTCCTATTGCTGTTGGTCCCACCATTTTTGTTATATGTATACTTTGACATGGTAAGTAATTTAACTTGCCATGTCAATAAAGTCTATTGAAATGCATTGAATTGAGAGAGAGGGAAAGTCGAGTAGAAAAGAGATGAGAAGAGGGGAGAAGGAAAAAGAAGAGGTTAATTAAAACTTCTTATGGCTGCAGGGGCAGTATTGAGTAGCTTGGATGAAAGGTGCCCAGAGGTGCCCAGAGTAAGCGGCCTGCTCTTCAGTCACAGTTGCTAATATATGCATTATTAGTATTGGATAGAATACACTCTGAAGTTCCTAAAACTGTTTGAATGATGTCTGTGAATATAACAGAACTCATATGGCAGCCAAAAACCTGAGAAGAAATCAAAACAAGAAGTGAGAAATCTGAGGTTGGTCGATTTTCAACCCAGGCCCTATTGAATTCTCAGTGGGATATGGATGAAGATGCACTTCCTTGGGCTTCCACTAGATGTCAACCGTCTTTAGAAACGTGAATGAGGCTTCTACTGTGTTGTGGGGCTGAATAAGAGCTGAATGAGTCAGGTTATTGGCAGAGAGCCATTTCCTGGTCATGCGCATTTCACATGATATCGACCTGGATTCCATGGCTTCTCCAGACACAAAGGAATTCTCCGGTTGGAACGGTATGGAAGATTTATGATAACAACAGCCTAAAGATTGATTCTATACTTAGTTTTACAAGTTTCTTCGACCTGTATTATAACTTTTAAAAGTTTTTGTCCGAAGTTATGCTGGACCTGCACAATCGTTTGGATATGTGTACCTAACGCCCTAACAAAAGTAGCTACTTGGACATAAATAATGGACATTATCGAACAAATCAAGCATTTATTGTGGAACTAAGATTCCTGGGAGTTATTATTTTTCTGAGCGCCGTCTCAGATTATTGCATGGTTTGCTTTTTCTGTAAAGTTTAAAAGAAATCTGACACAGCGGTTGCATTAAGAAGAGGTATATCTATAATTCCATGTGTATAACTTGTATTATCATCTACATTTATGATGAGTTTCTGTTGAATCGATGTGGCTATGGAAAACCACTGAATTTTGGAACTAGTGAATGTAACGCGCCAATGTAAACTCAGATGTTTTGATATAAATATGAACTTTATCAAACAAAACATACATGTATTGTGTAACATGAAGACCTATGAGTGTCATCTGATGAAGATCATCAAAGGTTAGTGATTCATTTTATCTCTATTTGTTTTTTTTGTGACTCCTATATTTGGCTGGAAAAATGGCTGTGTTTATTCTGTGGCTTAGTGGTGACCTAACATAATCATTGTGGTGCTTTCGCTGTAAAGCATATTTGAAATCGGACACTGTGGAGGGATTAAAACGGTATAAAATACATGTATGTTTGAGGAATTTTAATTATGAGATTTCTGTTGTTTTGAATTTGGCGCCCTGCACTTTCACTGGCTGTTGTCCTATCGATTCCGTTAATGGGATTGCAGCCATAAGAAGTTTTTAAGAGAAGAGAAAAATAGAGGTATAGAGAGGGAATGAGAGAACAAGAAAGAAAAACACGAGAGACTTCTCCTACCTGTCTCAGGGTGGCATGGTCCATGCTGGTGGCAGGTGCAAGGCACACAGGGAGACAGGGGTCCTCCGTTAGGGACCTCTCTGCTGAATCCTGGGGCACAAAGCTCACAGAACTGACCCCCAAATCCAGGAGGGCATGTACACACCTCTACCCAGAGTGCAGGAGGGGTAGAGGGGATAACAGGACTGGAGAAGGGGGCAGCGGAAGCCAGGGTTACCCCTGAGAGTTGGGACGTGTCTGGGGAGAGAGGATGGAGATCCTTAATACTTTATCTCCAAATCTGGAGAGGTCATGAAGGCTACTCTCACATCCAGAAGACAATGGTCCACTAATGCTGAGTTTTATCATCAGAAACAAGATTAATCTAGGAATTTAACCAAGTTGTGTGTGTGTGTGTGTGTGTGTGTGTGTGTGTGTGTGTGTGTGTGTGTGTGTGTGTGTGTGTGTGTGTGTGTGTGTGTGTGTGTGTGTGTGTGTGTGTGTGTGTGTGTGTGTGTGTGTGTGTGTGTGTGTGTGTGTGTGTGTGTGTGTGTGTGTGTGTGTGTGTGCATACCTGCACTCTTGTGACGTAAATGTTGGCACACACCTATCTACCTCACTCTGAGAATCTCTGATAAAACAAATGAATAAATCAGAGCAGTGGAGCGAGGGAGGAGAGCAGGAGGAAAGGAGGAGAGGAAGAGAAGAAAAAGTGGAGGTATTGGGGGAGCATGCACCCACTGGGATTACTGATTCCTCTTTCCTCTCTTCCTCCATGAATAGTGATGGGGATAGTCCAGGTTGAATCCTCCTCAGCCATTGTACAGAATACTACCACCACCACTCAAGGTCCAGTGCCCAGGCTTTCAACATAGGCTCTTTACCAGTGCCAGTGAGGATGTGTGTGCCTGTATCACGGTGAGTAAGGAATGTGTGTGAGATCAAAAATACAGAATGTGTGAATTAATAAATTAATGTCTAATGAGAGAAAGGGAGAGAGGGAAAGAGCCATTTAAAAAAGACAGAATAAGCATGAGGAAGAGAGAGACAATGGGCTCTAACAAGTCGTGATCACCCTGATCCTTAAGCAACGATACAACACAGTTAATTTACCATCTGCAACTCAGCCCCCAACCAACTCATCCCCTCCAACTACCATACTCCTGGCCACCAGTTCAACCATCTCCCTCTCCCTGTCTCTCGGCAGCCACCCGAACCTCTCTGATTCAGAGGTGTTGGGTTAAATGCGTAAGACACATTTCAGTTGAATGCATTCAGATGTACAACTGACCTTTCCCTCTCTCTCTCTCTCTCTCTCTCTCTCTCTCTCTCTCTCGCTCTCCTTCTCTGCCCCTCTCGCTCTCCATCTCTATACCCTTTCTTCATCTCTCTCTCCCCCTCACTCTTTCCCTTTTTCTCGCTTCCTTTTCCATTCTCTCTCCATCTCTCTCTCCCATTCTTTCTGCCCCTCTCTCCATTCCTCTCTCTCTCTCCCTCCACCCCGCACACCTCTCCCTCTACTGATTATGTGGAAGCCTCCTACCCTAAACTTACATCTTCAACACTAGTCAGCTGTCACACAGGATCCTCACCCAACAATGTGACATCCATCACCTACAGACAATCCTGTCATTAAAATAATAATGAATGTCTTAATCTGTTTTTTGGTGCAGGGGGGGAGAAAAAGGCGAAATTGCACTTTGTGGGATTTTCATATTAACATTTGCTTGGCGGCCTGCGGAGGTAAGGCACTTCTAACACTGTTTGAGAATTCATTTGAGACCGAACACAAATCATTAGCAGTGTTTTCCTCCGCAATGCACAAAGAGGGTGTGTGTGTGTGTGTGTGTGTGTGTGTGTGTGTGTGTGTGTGTGTGTGTGTGTGTGTGTGTGTGTGTGTGTGTGTGTGTGTGTGTGTGTGTGTGTGTGTGTGTGTGTGTGTGTGTGTGTGTGTGTGTGTGTGTGTGTGAGAGAGAGAGAGTGAGAGAGAGAGACACCGTGTGCGTCTATGTGTACATGAGTGTGAATATCTGTGTGTGCATGCACATAGTGTGAATGTGTGTGTGGCTTTGACCCAATGTGAGAGATGGTGTGTATGGCTTTAACTACAGTGAGAGATGGTGACTTTTAACAGCTGTTCTGTCATCTTTGTGCTCTAATCTAATGTAATGCCTCTCACATCCCCTCAGTACACTGACCTAAACACTATGAGAGAATCAGAATCAGACTGTACCCCCGCTCACTCCATTAAAGAGCAGGGGGTGTGGAAGTACAGACAGGCAATATCTGTGAGCAGAAGTCCTGCTGCTCTTGCCTATGAATTTGGCACAACTCAATGCTTCAGTGAGAGCAAGCATGTGTTGAACACTCAGCGATATAAAGTAGGCCTTAACTGGTAATGAAAATGTGCGTGGGTGCCTCTGTTGCATTTAATAGTCTCAAAGTGGTTGTGTGTATAAACTATAAAGAGTGTGTGTATGTGTGTGTGTGTACATACGTGGGTGCATGTGGTCCATATGAGAGTGACTGAGAGTGTTACTAAGTGAGATAGAGTTCTGGTACTGAACTTCCCCTGCCAGTGAAATAACTTGACTGCTGATGTTCACGAGGCCAAGTGGTGTTACCATGCAGATTCTCCTCAGAGATGTTCCAGAAGAGGCCGGAGCCAATGAGAGGGCAGCAGGTTGAGAGCAAGTAGTAGGAAGCAGACTGCTGTCAATTAATGAACTGACAGGGTAGAGAGGAATCACATCCAGCTCAATGACTCTTCTGATGGATTTGTTTTACTTTGGTTAAATAAGAACATACTCTTAGTGATAGGGTACAGGAGGCACAAATAATGAACAACACGCTAGCTTGAGGTGTAGCCATTGCATGTATGCACACACACTTATACACACCCACTCTTACACACATGCACACATGTAAACAAACACACACACACATACACTTACAGTTGTGTCCTCCTGCGTTGCTGATCTGTAGAGCAGTGAGGTTGAAGAGAAGATGGTGGAACTGGAAGGCAGACAAACAAGGCCTCAGCCTCGTCTCCTCCTTGTGGAGTCTGGAGGAAAACAAACACAAACACAGCTCCATGATTACTGAGGCCCCTACGTTTACTGAGGCCCCTATGATTACAGAGTCCCGCAACATGTTTGTACAGTATTATTATGTGCGGTATGTTTGTAGGAATGAATAAATGCATCAGTCATATCTTATGTTCACCGTCTGAAATGTAGCATGGGATGTTTGTGTTAGTAATGGGAATGTGGAAGCTGTCTGTTGGACATACAGCTCCTACTCTGTCCTGTGTGTGAATTTGTTATATTTGGGCAAGGTATATCCGCTATATGTCCTCTGTGTCTATGAGTTAGTGTTGACAGTATATGACATTTCCTCTGTATGTGAAAAAAATGTGTGTCCAGTCTATGGACCACACCGACCTCTCCCCCTCTACAGAGGTCCTCGTTCCCCGGCCCCTAGACAGCCATAGTTATAAAAGGAGACAATTACAAACACAGCCTCACAGCCCCCCGGTAATGGAGCTGCTGCTCTGCTGCTGTGTAGCGATAAGCAGGGGTTGATGTGAAAGTGAGAGAACTCTCTGCCATGTCTTCCCTATGGAGCACTGTCCATTTTGGTTCTAATCAGAGCCGGGCAGAGCCAGAGACACTGAGACTGTAATTAAGGAATGCTAGTATGAGAGGAACATCATCAGATGACCAGGAATCCACTGGAGATCTGTGTGTGGTTTGTTTTACTATATTTGTGGGGACCAAACAACGGATTCCCATTCAAAATCCCATTTTCCCTAACCCTAAACCTAATCCTAACCTCAAACCCCTAACCTTAACCTTAACCCTAACCCGAACCCTAACTCCTAACCCTAAACCTTACCCTTAACCGTAACCTTAATCCCAATTCAACCTGCGAAATGACCCCAAATGTTCCTTATTTTACTACCTCTGTCAGGACTTCTGATCCTAACAAGGATAGCAAAACCAAACACACGCACACATACACAGATAGATAGAGACACAGATGGGCGGAGAGGAGAGCCTTCCGGGTGGCGCAGTGGTCTACCAGAGACTCTGGGTTCGAGCCCAGGCTCTGTCGCAGCCGGCCGCGACCGTGAGGTCCATGGGGCAACGCACAAGTGGCCTAGCGTCGTCCGTGTTAGGGAGGGTTTGGCCGGTAGGGATATCTTTGTCTCGTGTAAGGTGTTTCCTCCGACACATTGGTGCGGCTGGCCTCCAGGTTGGTTTCGCACTGTGTTAAGAAGCAGTGTGGCTTGGTTGTGTTTCGGAGGACGCATGGCTCTCGACCTTTGTCTCTCCCGAGCCCTTACGGGAGTTGTAGTGATGAGACAAGACAGTAACTACGAACAATTGGATACCATGAAATTGGGGAGAAAAAATTCAAATTAAAATAAAAAATTAACATTTTTTTATTAAAAAAGAGGGGTGGAGAGGAGAGAGAGATGAGGAGGAGAAGAGAAAATAGACAGAAGAGAAAAGAGAGGATGAAGATGAAGAGAAGAGAACCAGAATACACAAACATGTATCCTGTTTACACATTTAGAACGAAAAGTATCCACCCCTTGTGTCTCCCCACAGTCTACACTGTAATGGAGAACAACAAAGGCTAACTCCTCCAACACTATTTAACATGTGGGCATCAAGCACCCCCCCAGTCTCTCAACACCCCTATCCACCCCCCTACTCCCTGTGATTATAAATGATCCTGGTGTCTGCTGGAAACACAGAGCCACTTATCCTGGCTAATACATTCAACACATTCACACAACACATGCAGGCTCACAGTCATAACATACAGCATGCTATCTGTCACTCAGAGTACATAGCCAGGGAATGGGGAAGTGTGTGTTGTGTTATTGTCTGCAGTCAAATGACACAAACACAGGCATGGATAAACACATACACAAACACACACACACCACTCCACTTCCCAGCTGATCCATCTTAACGTAACCGTGTGGAGCCAGGAAGAGAACTCCAGCAGGAGGGGATGTGTGTGTGTGTGTGTGTGTGTGTGTGTGTGTGTGTGTGTGTGTGTGTGTGTGTGTGTGTGTGTGTGTGTGTGTGTGTGTGTGTGTGTGTGTGTGTGTGTGTGTGTGTGTGTGTGTGTGTTTAGAGAGAGAGAGTGTGTAGGGACAGATATCTGTCTCTCTAATGACGTGTGTGGAGCCTGTCTCCATAGATGGCCCACTTAATGACACTCCTTTCCCCAGGCCCCGCTGCTTTAAGGGGGGACCAAACTGCCCCTTCCCCAAGGGCTGGGGGGCAGGAGGGAACTCATTAAGGCTTCCGCATGCTTCGGTTTGGCTGGCGCCTAGTCGAACTCGGATAGGTGAACTGAATGAATCTGCTCGCCTACTCCCTAAAAATACCTTTGCTTGAAAAAGTAGTCAACATTTATCTAAGATAACTCAAAAAGTCTGTCATTCATTATTTATTTTTTGCAGAGGATATCTTAATCGCGCAATTTTACATCTAACTAAGATGATTGGTGCAGTATTTCTCAAGGGAAAAAAATTGCATGAAAAAGTAGTCCATTATTGAATGACAACAAACACTTAATTGAATAATCCTTACTGTTGACCCATGACAGATGAAAGTGTGTAGACTTTGGCTCCAAACTTCGGCTTGGCTCGAGAAAAAACATGTTTTGCATGAACAGCAGAAAAGAAACCGTCACCAAATATCGTCATAATATATGCACAAACTGTGACAGACTGTTTTGGATGGGAAGAATAAGGACACCTTTAGTGGTGGACAGTAACCAGAAAGGACACGACTATGTCTGACACAAAGTCATAAGGCAGATTCCATATATCTCAATCCAGATAGGGATCATATGGCCATGAAGATGGTACTGTTCATCCACACAGCCTGAGGACTCTGTATGTGTGACATGTGTAATATCATGTATAGCAGCACAATGGTAGTAGCCTTGTAGTATGTCATACACATATGCACACATGCTATACACATATACCAAACTCACATATGCACACCTCAGCTAATGTTGCCGCCTTACACAGGTTTTACCTGAGAGTGAAGGTGTGCTGGGGAGCGAGGCCCGGCTGGTGGACAGGTCCATGTTGGGGTGAAAGGACAGCTGACAGGGTGGTTCCCGATCCTTCCAGGAGCACTGTGGCACTGTGAGGGAGGAGGTACTGGGCCTCGGCCGTGAAGGTCAGGGAAAGGAGCTGGCCGTAGCTCAGGAGATGGTTCCCCAGGAACCTCTCTACAGGAGGGAGGGGAGACAGACAAACAGACCTGCTTTTAGCTATCTCACATCCTCCCAGAGAGAAAGAGAGAGAGAGAGAGAAAGAGAGACATGTCAATAAGTCCCATTGAGAGAGAGAGAGAGAGAGAGAGAGAGAGAGAGAGAGAGAGAGAGAGAGAGAGAGAGAGAGAGAGAGGAAAACCTCTTATCATTACTGTGTGGGATTTCAATTGTTTTGTGTTTGTGTATGTTTGCAAGTGTGTACATCTGAGAGTGAACTAGTAAGGGATTGATTTAGTATGAGTGTGTGTTTGTACGAGTGTGTGTGTAAGTGTGAAAGAGAGAGGGTCCACGTTGGGGTGAGTGTGTTTGTGAGGGAGAGAGAGAGAGAGTGATTGTGTGTGTGTGTGTGTGTATGTATGGTAAAGTGCCGAGGGCCGAGGATCTTGTAGCCCACAGATCACAGTGGGAGTCTGGCTGTAATTACCCTCATTACAGCACATTAACACCACTTCAAAGAGCCACACACACACACACAAACACACACACACACCAAGCCATGCGTACACACACACACACACACACACACACACACACACACACACACACACACACACACACACACACACACACACACACACACACACACACACACACACACACACACACACACACACACACACACACACACACACACACACACACACACACACATTCCAACCACTTTTCAAACCAGCACACTCACAGCATACAACATCATCAGCAGCCAGGGAGCCTCTAATAAAACAACAAATTGGAAAAACTATCCCTGAAATATACAACATCTTGAGTTATGGGTGAGGTGAGAGACTCAATGAAACGGTGTTTGTGGAAATATGTAAAAATAAAACAATAATCAGTATGCTAAGAGGAGATGGAGCCATTATTCAAGATTGATTGCAGCAATAAAAACAGCAGTGCACTTTTATAAACGAGGCAGACATTTCTCAGTAAGGCAATACGAAACAGCATAATATGCCACAGTGTGAATGACACTGCAGCAGACCTGGGTTCAAACTATTTGAAATCTTAAAAAATGCTTTGAGCATTTGCTTAGCCTCCCTGGAGTGACAGTTGGGCTGGGTTTGTACTTTTGGGACTTTTCTATTTGTGCTATTGCAAAAGGCAAGCTCAGTCATATTGTATTTGAACCCAGGTCTGTGCCGCAGCAGTGCAACCTCCACTATCAGGCTGAGGTTGTGTGTTTTGAGTGTATTTGTGTGCGTCATGTATTCTGGTCTCTGCTGGTATTGTTAGGGCTGCAGTGGATGTGAAGGTGATCCTGTGGGTGGTACGTGGTACCCGAGGCTGCAGTCTGACCACACACACACACACACACACACACACACACACACACACACACACACACACACACACACACACACACACACACACACACACACACACACACACACACACACACACACACACACACACACACACACACACACACACCTGTCTGCTCACCTCACAGTCACATCTGATATTTGGAGGACCAGCCTTTATCATCCCAAGCACACTGCCCAGTGCCGGATGACTGCTCTCTGGGTTTATGGACTGATGGTCTGATGGACTGGGTTTATGGGCTGATGGTCTGATGGACTGGGTTTATGGGCTGATGGTTGACCTCTGATCCTACAGTTTGTTTAGAGTTGTAATGTTATTTCCTGTGTGACAGGCTACAGGTTTGCTCTGCTTTAGGATATTTGGAGGAATTTTGAAGAGCATTATAGGATGATGTTGAAGAGGTGATTCACCTAGTACGGTTTGTGTCATATTTCAGGGGCACAACTTTGGTTTTAGAAGTGGGGGGGGACATAACCTAGCAGGGGATCTGGGACTCCTCCATCAGAATTTTTTGGGGCATCTAAAGCTAATTTCCTATATTTCTACTAGGGCTTTCCCCGACCCAAAACAATATTTGTTGTCAAGAGTAGTCTTTTTTTGACCAATCGATTGGTCGAAATTGTAAAATTTATATTTTCCCATATATTGAAACACACAATGTATCTGAATAAAATCAACGATATGATGCTTTAAGCATGCTGTTTGATTAAATAACTAAGACACACAAATTACTGGAGAGGGAGCCAGAGATCAAGATAGCGTAACCAGAAAAAAAAAAACTGTTCCCGACCCTCTTTCTCACGCTGATTCTGGACTTGGCAGATTCTGCTGTTATGCTCCTGAAGTTAACATAATAGGCTAAAGTACTTGCTGGCAATCTATTCCATTTGGATTGCCAATTTGTCTTACCATTTCCACTAATCTGTAACTTTTATTGCCAACTATGTAAAAATAACCTACATAAATCCAACACATAAAAACATTGCAGCCTGCAGGTAGAAAATATCCTGATAAAATAAACATCCTATAAATCACATCAGCTACACGCATGTCATGTCTGAAACTAACTTGAAATATTGTATCAAATATCAACTTGGTTGCCCAGAAACTTGCGCTAGCCAACTTGAAACATTGTATAACATATTCTGGGCCCTCAGAGTTTCCCGCGCCAGTGACCTTGGGACAGACACAGCTTTCGGCTGGTTGTGCAATGGATAAGAAGTAATCAGGTATTACATATTTCCCTTTCATGCCAAGTGGTTATCAAAGGGAGAAACCTGGAAATATTTTTCAAATATTTTGAGGAACTATTGTCATTCTCAATTGATTCTAATAACAGACATTGTTTACTTGCTGTGTGTGAAGAGACATTTATTTGAGAAGCTCCACAGCTCACTAGTGGTGGTGAGTAAACTCTAAGGATCGGCCACTTTTTTTCAATTTTCGCCTAAAATGACATACCCAAGTGTAATTGCCTGTATCTCGGGCCCTGAAGCAAGGATATGCATTTTATTGGTACATTTTGAAAGGAAATACTTTAAAGTTTGAAGAAATGTGAAAGGAACGTAGGTGAATATATATATATATATATATATATATATATATATATTATTTAGGCTTTATTTAACTAGGCAAGTCAGTTAAGAACAAATTCTTATTTTCAACGACTGCTTAGGAACAGTGAGTTAACTGCCTTGTTCAGGGGCAGGCAGAACAACATATTTTTACCTTGTTAGCTCAGGGATTCAATCCACCAACCTTTCGGATATTTGCCCAATGCTCTAACCAGTAGGGTACCTGCCACCCCTAATATAACACATTAGATCTGGTAAAAGACAATACAAAGAAAAAAACAACACTTTTTTTGTACCATCATCTTTGAAATGCAAGAGAAAGGCCAAATGTATTATTCCAGCGCAGGTGCAATTTAGATATTGGCCACTAGATGGCATCAGTGTATGTACAAAGGTTTAGTCTGATCCAATGAACCATTGCATTTCTGTTCAAAATGTTGTATTAAGACTGCCCAAATGTGCCTAATTTGTTTATTAATAACTTTTCATGTTCAAAATTGTGCACTCTCTTCAAAGAATAGCATGGTATTCTTCCACTGTAATAGCTACTGTAAATCAGACAGATCAGTTAGATTAACAAGCTTTTTGCCAATATCAGATATGTCTATGTCCTGGGAAATGTTCTTGTTAATTTCAACCTCATGCTAATCGCATTAGCCTACGTTAGCTCAACCATCCTGCAGGGAACCCAACAATCCTGAATAAGTTAAGACAATCAGAGATACTATCAGACATTCCCAAATGGGCACATTTATAGGCCTACATTTGCGCACAGCCAGGTAGACTAGTCCTACAGTACTTCTACACAGTATGTGTAATCAGGTGGACGTCCTTACTCAACATTGACAGGAGCAGGAACATTGACATTGGTGTCAATCAAAAGACGATTAATAAATCTTCTCACAAGTGTAGCATAGGTTGTGGGTTCTGCAAAACACATGTTCACTCCGACAATGACAACGGTAAAAGACAGTAATAATAATATCTTGAATGCATTAACAGAAATGACTGTACCTAAACAAACTTTGCAGATGATAAATTATGGGAATTAATGGACGGCTAAATGCCGGCTACGACTGGTGATATATGTAATGGGGAATTGATAGACACAGCAAACAATGCACACAATGAAGTTATGAAACAATGAAAACACACAAAATGGTGGCAGAGAGACGTGCCTTGTGCATCTGAGCCACAATCCTTATTTTCTTGGACTGTTGCATCCCTGCGGCTTCCTCAATGGATTAGTCCACTGAGATAAGCACAAATCACACAGGTGTCCATGTGCCATGAAAAAAATCTATTTGTAACTGCTCGACTAAAAACAACTAATGTTTTCAATACAGATCCCTTTTGTCATGCAGTATTCCATATTAGGCATGCAGACCTTATGAAAGTTGCACTGTATACTCTTAATCTTATAATAATTCAAATCTAGTGATACATAACTTGACCCTTCTGCCATCCATTGTGACATGTGGGAGGATAACCAACTTTCCAATTAATGGCATTGCATTTCTTAGCAGCTAGAAATGCTAGATTAAACATGTTCTTCTGACAACAGTCTCCAGTATCAACATTTCAAAGCAAACATAAGCAGGAACAAGGGAGAATCTGTAGACATGCTAAAAAATGATGATAAAAAAACATACTATTTGCCAGATTTCAGCTAGCCTTCACAAGATCATAGCATATGCAAATATTTCCCCTTTTGTGCTTTCCACCTTCATCAGAGGACTTACATTTCTGAGTGCATAATATTCAGTTTCACTGGAATATAGTATGTTCTGTGGATGGTCTTAAACTGCAGAAATGTATGTCTGAGATGATATGAACATGACTGGGCATTTAAACATATCTGTATAGATTCATCATCATCAATAGTGTCTCTCAGGTCTTCCTCATGTTTTTATTTGACATGTTATGTTTTGTTGGGAAAAGCCTCTACCAATCCTTTTGTTACAGTTTGGAAATCAACTTCAGAGGTTTGTCAGACTACCTTAAAATAGATTCATATTTTAAGCTTCTGGCTTGTCCAGTGTTTGCTGCTTAGAGAGAATAAAGTATCTGCAAAAGTTCACCTCAGCGCTGTCACAGACTGGTCTTCCCTGGTGGCCTGACCCTGCTGAGACCACAGTCAACATATAATCCTGCTCAGATGAGGCATGACAAAGAATTACCTCAGAGTTCATTTATTCATTATATTATCCAAGAAAGTAATCAATGGTTCAAATAATTGAAATTACCATTATTCCCAGTTGCCTACCAATCAACTCAAGGTGGAACTTTGTATCCATTCACTGATTGTATTAATATACTGCAAAATTCACCTGAGCTCCGTAGACTTGTCTTCCCTGGCTTTCTGGCTCTGCTGGGACACCTGTCACCATCTGAGCCTGCTAAGCCATGATGATCATAGTGTTATGTACTGACTGTGCACCATGACAGTGTAGCCTGTAGAGATGTTTATACTGTGGCAGTGTGACAAGTAAGGAATTAGCTAGGGGAAGTGACAGATCAATAATGTTACATTGCTAGACTGACAAAGAAAAACTCTCAATGCTCTGTCAAAAAACAGAATATCAATCTTCAATCATTTGGCCTCTGGTCTCATTGTTTGATTCAGGTGTAGTGTGATTGAGGCAAAAATGATAGTTAAAGTTGGTGAGCTAGCTAGCTAGCTAATGTTGGACAACTTTTGGCTAGCTCTAATGGTACATCAACTGGGGAAAACTAGCCAAAATATGTGACCAGCTCGATTTGGTCTTATGTAGGAACCTTTGAAATCGTGTTTATTTTTTATTTTTACATTGGCCAAAGCAGAGACTCAGAACTAGAAAAGGGTATTTCATACACTACAGTTGAGGAACAACAGGAAAGTAATTATACTTTGGAAGTTGATAAACTTGTAACCTCACTTTTGAGAAAATTGCCTTTGAATGTTTTGGAACACCTATTAACATTAGCTAGCTAATAGTACACTAACTTAAAATGACTTTCTGACAAAATTAGAAACGTGTAATATCTGAAAATTAAGCTAACTAGACTAGACTAGACGCTTCTCCCTCTCTGTCATGGATGCCATGGTTTGCCTTAGTTGGTAGATGTTTTATACAACAGCCTTCTGTGTGTTCTCTTTTCGACTCCATCTGCATGTTTGCAATCAAACGCCAGAATTTTCTCCATCTCCTGTCATACTCCATCTAGCTATCATACTCTAATTCCACTGATTTCAAAACTTTGTCTCCCAGAAAGTGGAGAACAGCACTTATGCAGTTCTACAACGTGAAAAAATATATCACGTAGTAGAACTACATACTGACCAGCTCA